>NW_027536462.1:176032-178809 GCF_008692635.1 Crocuta crocuta
CCAGAATATCATATAAATTAAATTATATAGTATTTACTCTTTTGTGTAAGGCTTCTTTCACTCAGCATTAGGTTTTTGAGGTTCTTTATGCTGCTGCATGTATCAGTAGTTTATTCCTTCTTTTTTATTTTCTTTTGAAAAAGAGAGAGAGCACATGCATGTGCACACATTGAGGGGAGAGGGAGAGGGAGGGTGAGAATTTTTTTTCTAATAAGTTTTTTTTTAATTTTAGAGAGAGAGAGAGAGAGCGAGCACATGTGAGCAGGAGAGAGGGGTAGAGAAACAGAGAGAGAGAGAGAAAGAGAGAGAGAGAGAATATTAAACAGGCTCCACGTGCTGAGCAGAGTCCAACATGGGGCTTTATCCTATGACCCTGGGATTATGACCTGAGCCCAAATCAAGAGTTGGACACTTAACCCATTGGGCCATCCAAGCGCCCCAGTAGCTCATTCCTTCTGAGTAGTATTTCATTGCACGAATATACAAGAGCTCGTTCATCCATTCCCCTATTGATGGACACCTGGGCTCACCCATTGTCCTACTGATATTTCCTCGTCTTGGCTATTATAAATAAAGCTGCTATGAAGATTCATGTAGAAATCTGTGTACACATAACGTTTTCATTTCTTTGGGTGTAACAATGGAATTGCTGGGTTATAGGGGAGTACATGTTTAGTTTCATAGGAAACCACCCCATGTTTTTCTAAGGTGGTTACACAATCTAACATTTTCACCAGCAAGGTTTGAGAGGCCCAGTTACTTGCTCTACATCTTCACCAACGTTTGGTGTTGTCAGTCATTTACATTTCATCATTCTTTTCTTAAGCTTATTTTTATTTATTGTTATTGTTGTTTTTTTACAAATAGTTTATTGCAAGTTGGTTTCCATATAACACCCAGTGAATTTATTTATTTTTAAAGTAAGCCACTCAGTGTGGGGCTTGAACTCACAACTAACCTCGAGATCAAGATGCACATGCCCCATGGCCAAGCGCCCCTAAATTTCGCCATTCTGATAGGTGTATAGTGGTATTGGTGAGAACGCAAGAGAAATGCAGCTGAAACAATGTAGCTCAAGCTAGATCTCCTTACGTCGCGCAGCCCCTGGATGGATCTCTGAGACGTGCAGAATGTGACATTCCTCCAGGAACTCATGGCTGCCTTAATGTTGATGTTTTATTAGAGACTAAAAGCAACCTTATCTCAACAATAGCCTCCAAGGTCCTGGAGACCTTGCTTTTAACATGCACAAATTCCTCAGAGAATTAATGTTATGCCTAACTCCCACTAACTAAAAAGTACATAATCAGTCATTTCTCACAATCCCCGTGCAGCTCTGTCCTTGCTCATGCTATTTTAAAAAAAAGCACCTTTTTGCACAGAAAATGTCTCAAGAATTCTTTCCGGACCATTCACGGGGCGACCCCACATCAGTATTTCATTGTGGTTTAAATTTGTATTTCTCTAATGACTGCTAATCTTGATCACTTTTTCATGTCATAATTGGCTATTTATTTTCTTTTGAGATATGTCTTTTCACAGCTGTTGAGCCTGTTTTAAGTTGGGTTCTTTGTCTTTTTTACTACTGAATTATAGAGTTCTTTGTATTTCTTCCATAGCAGTCCTCTGTCAGATATATGTTTTCTGAATATTTTTTTCCTAATCTGTAGCTTCTCTTCCAATATTTTTAGTGGTGTCTTGATGAGCAGAGTTTTTGCTTTTGATGAAATCTAATTTATCAATGTTTTCTTTCATGATACTGCTTTCTGTGACATACTAAGCCAACTTTACCTATCTCAAATCATGAAGATATTCTTCTAAAGTTTCCTTTAAAAATATATCATTTACCACTTATATTTAGGTGTATGATCCATCTCAGATTAATTTTTGTGTACGGTGTGAGGTGGAGGTTAACATTTGTGTTTTTACATACGGATAGATAAGTTACTAGGCATCATTTATTGCATAAACTTTCTTTTATTGGATTGCTTTGATGCTTTTGTAAAAACATCAAATGCCCATATAAGTGTGGGTCTATTTCTAGCTCTCTATCCTGTCAATTTACATGTCATACTCTCTTGATTAGCGTAGCTTTACAATTAGCCTCGAAGCCAGGTAGTGCAAGTTCTCAAATTCTGTTCTTCTTTTTCAAATTCTTTCGGTAGTTTAGGTCCTTTATTTCCATAACTTTAGAACTAGGTTTTCAATGTCTACAAAAATAACTGCTGATATATAGATAAAGATTGCATTGGCAGTGGGGCATGAGGGTCATTCAGTCAGTTGAGCGTTGGACTTCGGCTCAGGTCATGATCTCATAGTTCATGAGTTCGAGCTCCACGTCAGGCTCTGTGCTGACAACTCAGAGCCTGGAGCCTGCTTCAGATTCTGTCTCCCTCTCTCTCTGCCCCTCTGCCCCTGCACCACTTGCGCTCTGTCTCTCTCTCTCTTTCAAAAATAATAAATAAATGTTAAAAAAATTTTTTAAAAAGATTGCATTGAATCTATAGATCAGTGTAGGTACAATTGACAGATTAACAATATCCAGTCTTCCAATTCATGGACATAGTCTATCTCCCTATCTATTTAGTTTTTCTGCAATTTCTCTCAAAAATGTTTTTGGGGCATCTGGCTGGCTCAGTCGTCAGTAGTGCATACAACTCTTTGTCTTGGAGTCATGAGTTCAAGCCCCACATTGGGTGTAGAGAACTTAAAAAAAAAAAAAAAAAACAAAACATTAAAAAGAAAAGGAAAGGAAAAATGTTTTCTAGTTTCCTTCC
>NW_027536462.1:178827-184013 GCF_008692635.1 Crocuta crocuta
CATGTTAAATTTATTTTTAAGTATTTTATGTTTTACATGCTATTATTTAAATTCATTTAAAATTTTATTTTGTAAGTGTTTGCTAGTAACATATAAAAATATAATTGATGGGGTGCCTGGGTGGCTCAGTAGGTTAAGCATTCAACTTCAGCTCAGGTCATGATCTCATAGTTCATGAGTTAGAGCTCTGTGTCAGGTTCTATGCTGGCAACTCAGAGCCTCGAGCCTGCTTCAGATTCTGTCTTCCTCTCTCTCTGCCCCTCCCCCCCTCGTACTCTGTCTCTCTCTGTCTCAAAAACAAATAAACATTAAAATTTGTAATAAAAATATATATAATTGAGTTTTTTTAATAGGCAATTTTCTTCTTCTTCTTTTTTAATGTTTTATTTATTTCTGAGAGAGAGAGAGAGAGACAGCATGAGCAGGGGAGGGTCAGACAGAGAGGGAGATACAAAATCTGAAACAAGCTCCAGGCTCTGAGCTGGCTGTCAGCACAGAGTCCGACGCGGGGCTCGAACCCACGAACTGCAAGATCAGGACCTGAGCCTAAGTAGGCCGCTTAGCCAACTGAGCCACCCAGGTGCCCCTATAATTGAGTTTTTAAAAATTAACTTTGTATTCTGTGACTGAAAAATTAGGTTGTAGTTGTGTATATTCCTTAGGGTTTTCTAAATAAATACTTGTGTCATCTGCAAATAGAGGCAGTTTTACTGTTTCCTTTCTGATCTGTATGCATTTTATCTTTCTTGGCTTGCGCTACTGGGTCAGGCTTTCGGTATGATGTTGAATAGCAGTGGTGAGAATGGCATACTTACCTTGTTCCTGCTTTTAAGGAGAAAATGTTGATTATTCTACCATGGAGTATAATGTGAGCTGTAGGAATTTTTGGTAGATGTCCTTTATGATTTTGGAGGAGGAAAATAATTCATTTGAAGACATAGTAATAGAAATTATCCAAAATTAAACACACAGAGAACAAGAAATTTTTCAAAATTAAAAGTGCATTAGTGACATCTTTGACCACTTAAAGTGGTCTAGTACATGGTAATTAGAGTTCCTGAGAGGGAAGAACAAAAACAAATTGAAGAAATATGGACAAAACATTGTAAACTTCATGAAAATCATAAATCTACAGGCCCTAGAAACTCAACAAAACACAAGTAACAAACAAAAAACTAGAATTCCATACCTGGGAAAATATCTTTCTCAAAGTAAAGGAATATGAAGTCATTCTCAAACATGAAAGTTGAAACACTTCATCACCAGCACACGTGCAGCACAAGAAATGTTAAAGGAGATCCTTCAAGCAGAAGGAAAGTGACACCAGATGGAAATCTGGATCTACACAAAGAAATGAAGAGCACCAGAAAAAGTTAACTACATGGGTAAATATATACGACTTTTTAATATGTAAATCTCTTTAAAAGATAATTGATTGATTATGCAAAAATAATCACAATGTATTATGAGGTTATAAACCTTATATATAAAAGTTAAGTATATGGAAACAATAACATAAAGACCAAGAGGAGAAAAATGGGAGTATACTATTGTAAGTGGTATAATATCACTTAAAAGTAAACTGGTAAGTTAAATAGGTGTACAATAAACCCCACGACAATCATAAACATTTAAAAACAATCTATAATTATTTTCTATTGCTACATAATAAGTTACCAGATTTGGCAGCTTAAACACCCATTAANAACTGACTGAGACACCCAGGCACCCCTCGCTCATAGTCCTTTAAGTCAGAAGTAAGGCACAGCATGGCTAGGTTCTCATCTCAAGTCACAAACTGAAATCAAGTTGTTTGGCAGTTCTGGGGAAGAATCCACTTCCAAGTTAATTCTTGTTGCTGACAGACTTCAGTTCTTTGCGGTTGTTGAACTGAGGTCTACATTTCCTTGCTAGCTGCCCACTCTGGGCACCTCTCTATTCCTAGAGGCCACTCATGTTCCTTGACACATGGCTTCCTCTACCTTTAAGGCAGCAACAACACAATCCATTCTTCTGGTGCTTTGAATGTTTGAGTTTCTCTTTTGCTATTAACCAACAAAGGTGATAAAAAAAGAATTATACGAAATGTTCAATTATGAACAACAACAAAAAAAGGAGAAAAATGGGGGAAAGGGAATAAAAAAACAGATGAGTCAGAAACAAATAGCAAGATGATGGACTCAAACCTAGCTATATAAAAATTACATTACACGTAAATTGCTTAAACACCTAAATTAAAAGGCAATTGTATGCTGCTTATAAGAAACTCAAGTACTCAGGAAGGTCTTGTATCAGTAATGGGGAAAATAATTAGCACCAAACTGATCATTACTCTAGGCCCACCTAACAAATCATAAGAGCAAGACCCAAAAGGATAAAACTATTTCTAAGTAGCTGAACTGCATTCCAGAACAAATCATGACAATATTTATAGGAACACAAAAACATTCACCAACCAACAAGGTAAAATCTACATCTGGCATCCAATCAAACATTACCAGGCATGTGAAGACACAGGAAAATGACCTGGGGTTAGGCAAAGATGTCTTAGATATAATACCAAAAGTATAATCCTTCCTCAAGTGATAAATTGGACTCCATCAAAATTAAAAACTTTTGCCCTTTTAAAGACATAAGAGAATGAAAAAATAAGCCATAGACTCAAAAAATTATTTATAAAACTTACACATTTAGGAGCACCTGTCTGGATGGGTTGGTGGAGCAGGCAACTCTTAATCTAATGAGGGTTGTGAATTCAAGCTCCATGTTGGGTATAAAGATTACTTTAAAAATAAAATAAGATATATACACATTTAACCTTTTTAAAATCTGGCAAAGTTCATATAACATAAAATGTACCATCCTAATAATTTTTTTAGTTTTAATTTAAAAATTTGTTTACATCTTAACCATTTATAAGTGTACAATTTATTTTTATTTTTTTAGATTTTATTTTTTAAGTAATCGTTACACCCAATATGGGGCTCAAACCNTGAGCCCCGTATTGGGCTCTGCATTGATAGCCCAGAGCCTGCTTGGGATTCTCTATCTCTCCCTCTCTCTCTGTTCCTCCCCTGCTTGCACATGCTCTCTCTCTCTCTCTTTCTTAAAATAAATAAATAAACATTAAAAAATTTTAAAAAGGGGGACCTAGGTGGCTCGGTCAGTTGTGTCTGACTTCAGCTCAGGTCACAATCTCACAGTTTGTGAGTTTGAGCCCCATTGGGCTCTGCTGCACTGCTTCAGATCCTTTCTCTCTCTGCTCCCCCCCCNTTTTTAATTTATTTTTTAATCATTATCTCTCTATCCCTAAAAAAAAAAAAAAAAATTGAAAAAAAAAAAGAGATGGTATCCATTAAACAGTTCATTCTCCCCTCTCCTAAGCCCCTGGCAATCACCATTCTACTTTCTGTCTCTGTGAATTTAACCATGCTAAGTACTTCATGTAAGTAGAATCATACAGTATTTGTCTTTTTGTGACTAGCTTATTTCACTAGGCATAATATCCTCAAGATTCATCCATGTTGTAGCACATGTTAGAATTTCCTTCCTTTTTAAGGCTGAATAATATTCCATTGTATGGATAGACCACATTTTATTTATAATGTATCCATTGAAGGAGACTTGGGTTTGTTTCTACCTTTTGGTGATTATGAATAATACTATGTACATAGGTGTACAAATATTTCTTTGAGTTCCTTGTTTCTTCCTTTCTTTTTTTTATTTTAGATTGAGAGACAGCACATGAGCAGGAGAGAGGGAAAGAAGGAGAGAAAGAATCTCAAGCACTCTCCATGCTGAGTGTGGGGCTCAATCCCATGTCCCTGGATCATGACGTGAACCGAAATCAAGAGTTGGACGCTTAACCAACTGAGCCACCCAGGTGCCCCTAATTTCCTTCTTTCAGTTTTTTAAAACATTTATTCATTTTTGAGAGACAGCGTGTGAGTAGGGGAGGGGCAGAGACAGAGGGAGACACAGAATCTGAAGCAGGCTCCAGGCTCTGAGCTGTCAACATAGAGCCCGATGTGGGGCTTGAACCCACAAACTGAGATCACGACCTGAGCTGAAGTCAGACACTTAACCGACTGAGCCACGCAGGTGCCCCTAAGTTCTTTCTTTTAATTTTTTTGAGTCTATACCCAGAAGTAGAATTATTGGATTATTTGATAGATTTTTTAAATGTTTTATTTATTTCTGAGAGAGAGAGAGAGAGAGAGAGACACGGAGTGTGAGTGGGGGAGGGGCAGAGAGAGATGGAGTTACAGAATCTGAAACAGGCACCAGGCTCTGAGCTGGCTGTCAGCACAGAGCCTGACGCAGGGCTCAAACCCACGAACCATGAGATCATAACCTGAGCCGAAGTCGGACACTTAACCGACTGAGCCACCCAGGCGCCCCTGGATTATTTGATAGTTCTATTTTTAATTACAAAGCATATATTTCATAAGGGATTTGTATCTGAGACATATAAAGAACTCTCAAAACTGAATAATAAGAAAACAAACAACCCAATAAAATTTGGGAAAATGATTTGAACAGACACTTCACTGAAAAAGATATGTGGATGGAAAAAAAGCACTTGAAAAGATGCTCAGTATCATTACTATCATTAGGAAAATACATATTAAAACCATGAGATACCACTATATACCTACTCAAATTGGAAAAATTAAAAAAGACTGAGTATACCAAGTATTGGTGAGGATGCAGAGGTATGGAACTTTTCTGCATTGCTGGCGGAAATGTAAAATGGTACAAGCGCTTTGTAGAATATTTGGTAATTTCTTAAAAGTTAAATATTCACCTACCTTATGATCCAGCTACTCTACTCCTATGTATTTACCCAAGAGAAAAGAAAGCAGATATCCATACAAAGACTTATACATGAATGTTCAAAACTTTATTTGTAATAGCCAAAAATTGAAAACAACCCAGATATCCATCAATGTGTGAACAGATAAACAAACTGTGGTGTATACATACGTGGAATTTCTACTCAAAATAAAGGGGATGAATTACTGATACATGCAACAGCATGGATGAATTGCAAATGAATTGTGCTGTGTAAAAGAAGCCAGACCATGAGTATATACTGTATGATTGCATTTATATAAAATTCTAAAAAATGCAAAATAACCTATAATGACTGAAAGCAGATCAGCAGTTGCCTGGGGCTAGGATGG
>NW_027536462.1:184040-186349 GCF_008692635.1 Crocuta crocuta
ATATATAATTAATATAAAACTATACATTATATACAAAACTATATATATATAGTTTTCAAATTATACATTTTAATAGGTGCAGATTTTTGTGTATCAATGGTATGTCAATAAAAACATTCAAAGAGGGGCGCCTGGGTGGCTCAGTGGGTTAAGCACTGGACTCCTGGTTTCAGCTCAGGTCATGATCTCACGGTGGTGAGATCTAGCCTTGCATTGGGCTCTGAGCTGAGCGTGAAGTATGCTTAAGATTCTCTCTCTCTCTCTCTCTCCTGCTCATGTGCCTCTCTCTCTCTCTCTCAAGATAAAATATAAATAGACAGACAGATAGTTTATTTGAAAAAGATAAAAATAAAAAGAATAAAAACATGCAAAGGCATGCATAGACTTGAGTTCTTCACCTTCCCCTACATGGAAACAGTGGATCTGTGTTGTCTTACATAATCTTGACAGCAGGGAGACAGAAAAACTTTGGCAGGGGCTTACCTAAGATTGTTCCCTCTTCAGGGCACTTGGGTGGCTCAGTTGGTTAAGTGTCCGACTTCAGCGCAGGTCATGATCTTGAAGTTTGTGGGTTTGAGCCCCACACCGGGCTCTGCATTGCCAGTGCGGAGCCTGCTTGGGATTCTCTCTTTCTCCGTTTCTGTCTCTGCCCCTTCCTCACTTGTGTGCTCTCTCTCAAAGTAAATGAATAAACTTAAAAACGAAAAGACTGTTCCACATTCACATGTGGATTTTCTTACAGTATAAAAAGCCCACCAAACCCAAATATAGAACAATAGAGCTATACTTTCCTGGTTGTGGCTAAATATCAAAAAGCAACCTTTGGGATGCTTCCAGGAAGATGGAGTAAATGTACTTATCCTAGATTTCGTATGTAAAATAAGCATAAGAAGACTGAAAGGTGGAGAGAAAACATCAGACCAGTTAAGGACCTCAGGACCAAGCAACAACATGGTGGTAAATCACCAGAGTCTTCCTTGTGTCTCACATCTCTCCAACTGAGTGCTGGAGAAATGAGCAACCCAGAAACATTCACAGGCACAGACGACGACAACAACGATAAGAACAGGAAAAAAAAATCCAAGAAAAGCCGGCTCTTTCTAGCCAAAAGACCAGGAAAAGGACAGCCTAGTAAGACAGAAAACTTTTTTAAATGTTTATTTATTTATTGAGAGAGAGAGAAAGAAAGCAGGGGAGGGGTAGAAAGAGGGAGAATGAGTCCCAAGCAGGCTCTGTGCTGTTGGTGTGGAGCCTGACAGAGAGCTCGAACTCATGAACTGTGAGATCATGACCTGAGCAGAAATCATGAGTAGGACGCTTAAGGCACAGAGCCACCTAGGCGCCCCAAGACAGAAAACTTTTAATCAATAATTCCTTTACTCTGGCCAAACATCACAGGGGGAATAAATGCGGCCCCAGTCTTCCAGCAAAGGCCAAGTGGGAAACCTAGACTTCCAGCCTTGCCGGACTATAAGGAGATGCCCCAAATCACCCCAGGTGATATCAGAAGGCTTAGTGGGAAGGTGCGATTTAACATCCCTGCTAGATAGTAACAAGCCCCCCACCAGTTGGTGTCAGTAGAAACAACATGGAAGCCTGGGCTTCCGCCCCCACCAGGCAGTAGCAAGGTGCCCCTCTCCCTCCTCTCCGGGGTGGTTTCATTGGAGACAGGTGGAGGATGAGGATTTTCACCGCCCACTCAGTGGTTATGGAGCCACCCTCTTACTCCCCCTCCACGGTAAAGGCGGCAATAAAGCACCTTTAACCTTCCCAGCCAGGATAGTTCCAGAGGAGGCCTGGAAGGGAGCCTGAACTCCTACCAGTGCCCAGNGTAGTGAGGCAGTGTTCTCAGTTACTGGTTGTCTGCTGAATCACAAGATTTAAAGAACATTTGGAATCTTATAACAACATGCCCCAAATGTCATTTCGATCAAAAATGAGTGTCATACCAAGAACCAGGGAGATCTCAGTTTGAATGAGAAGACAACCAAGGCGACAGAATTGTCAGAATTATATGACAAGGACTTAAAGCAGCTGTCATAAAAATGCTTCAGTGAGGGGCACCTGGGTGGCTCAGTCAGTTAAGCCTCCGACTCTTGATTTCGGCTCAGGTCAGGATCTCACGGTTTGAGATTTGTGAGTTTGAGCCNGTCCCTCCCCCATGCTCTCTCTCTCAAAATAAATAAACACTCTTAAAAAAATATGCTTCAGTGAATAATTATAAACATGCTTGAAAGAAATGAAAAAAAGTCTCCGTAAAGAAATCCAAAATATAAGCAAGAACCAAGTGGAAATTTTAGAGCTAGAAA
>NW_027536462.1:186496-187639 GCF_008692635.1 Crocuta crocuta
TAAAGAAATCCAAAATAAAAGCAAGAACCAAATGGAAATTTAAGAGGTAGAAATTGCAGTAAGTGAAATGAAAAAGTGAAATGAAAAAACTCAATGCATTCACTCAACAGCTGAATATGGAAGACAGAGGAAAGAATCAGAGAATTTAAGGCTAGGATAGAAAAACCCCAACATGAACGACAGAAAATAGACTGAAAAACAAAATGAATAGAGCTTGGGACATGTGAGACTACAACAAAAAACTAATATTCGGATCATAGGAGTCCCAGAAGGAGAGGAGGAAGAAGGTGGAACTGAAATCATGGCAAAAGACTTCCAAAGTTTGGCAAAAGATATAAACATACAGATTCAAGAAGTTGAACAAGCCCCAAACAGGATAAATTTAAAGAAATCCATGCCAAGGCCTGTCATAGTCAAACTTTTGAACATTAAAACAAAGAAAAAAATCTTGAAAGCAGCCAGAGAGAAAGGACATTACCTATAGGGAGAAGAACAATTAGAATAAGAGCAGAATTTTTCTCATCAGAAACTGTGGAGGCCAGAAAAAAAAAAAAAAAGGCACATTTTTCAAGAGCTGAAAGCAAAGAGCTTTCAANAGATATTTTCTGATGACAAAAAAAACTAGGAGAATTTGTTGCCAGCAGATCTACCCTTATGAATTGCTAAAGGAAGTTCTCTAAATAGAAAGAAAACTATAAAAGAAGGAATCTTGGCCCATCAGAGAGGAAGAAAAAAAATAACAGAGCAAATATATGGGTAAAGACCATAGACTTCCATTCTCTTCTTGAGGTTTCTAAATTATGTTTGATGGCTGAAACAAAATTACAACACTGGCTCATGTAGTTCTCTATGTAAAGGAAATATTTAAGACAATTATATTACGTATGGGGGGAGGGTAAAGAGTTGGAAAAGGAAGTAAGGTTTCTACACTTCACTGGAACTGGTAAAATGTTGACAACAGTAGACTGGTAAGTTACATATATATATTGTAATACTTAGAGCAACCACTAAAAAGAGAAACAAAGAGATACATTCAAAGAACACTGTAAGGCTATAGAGGGGCGCCTAGGTGGCTCAGTCTGTTGAGTGGCAGACTATTGATTTTGGCTCAGGTCATGATCCAAGATTCTGGGATCCATTACC
>NW_027536462.1:187652-194527 GCF_008692635.1 Crocuta crocuta
ATCACCCTCCCACCCCCCCATCAGGCTCTGCACTAAGTGTGGACCTGCTTGAGATTCTCTCCCTCTCTCTCTCTCTGGCTCTGCCCCTCTGCCCCTCACCCCTGCTGGAGCTCTCTCTCTTAAAACACCACCACCACTTGTGGAGATGAGCACTGGGTATTGTATGGAAACCAACTTGACAATAAACTATTTGTAAACAACAACAACACTATAGATAAATCAAAATGTGATTTTTTTTTATTTTTAAATTTTTTTAGTAATCTCTGTATACAACCTGGGGCTTGAACTCTACCAGAGATCAAGAATCAGGTGCTTTACTGACTGAGCCAGCCAGGTGCCCCTCAAAATGGGATTCTAAAACAAATGTTCAAGCAATCCACAGGAAGGCAAATGAAAGGCTGATGGGGGTGCCGGGAGGGAGTGGGAGTGGAGGCATCTCCACTGTCTGCCACGGTTATTCCTGAGCTAATAACATAGGTCCTTTATCCCAAGGAAGCATAGTTCATCCTGCTGCTTTGGGGTGCACTGGAAGCGAGGGCAGGGAGGGGAATCTGCAAAGCTCTTCCGTGGAGATTTCCCTCGGGAGTTATGGTGGGTTGATGACTGTTTATATTGGTACTCAAGGAAGGCTATTTCCAGGCCAAGCTGCCATGACACCGGAAGGAGCTCCTTGCCAAGGCTTGGGCTCAGCTAACTTTCCGCCCCATAGGGGCTCCTTCCTCATGCAGGATGGCACCTCAGCGTTCTGATTACAAAAGCCAAAAGCAGTGCATTGTGTGTGACCTATACTGCTGGGAAAATGAAATTAAGGTGGTTTGAAAAGGGCCTGATGCAATTTTGGCAAAGGGGGGAGAAGCCAACTCCATTTGGAGCTCTGCCCTAAGCGCTTAAGCAGTATGTGGGTTCCAAATCAACCTTGGCAAACTCTCTATACCAGCTATAAAGATCTATTTTAACAGGCATCTTTAGCTTTTGAACAAGTAGGAGGAAAATGATACTACGTTCCAGAGTAGTTCAAGCTCCTTTTCATTTACTGGGGGCGGGAATTCTGTATGGTTCTTGGTAGGTGGTGAGCCTCCAAGTCTTACAGTACATCACTCTCCAGGACTTACTGACCCTCTGTTTATGGCCCCCAACCTTGAGTTTCCCAGAAGAATGGTTCTGAAGGCTTTCCATTATAGTTGTTTATAATTTTTAAACTTTCTTTAAAAAAGAAAAAAGGTGTGTGGAAGATATTTGTGTCATTCATTATTCCAAATATCATTTTAGTAATTTCAACATGAAAGCATCTTAATATTCTCAATAATAGCAGTAACTTGAAATATTAAAAGTCACATAAAGAAGAAAAGATAAATAGACAATCTGCTCTTGTGATACAATACCATATAGATGCTTACCTTTAGGTGATTTGTGGAAACTGATATATTTGAAATGAATTAAATCTTCCAGTCTAGGTTTCCTTGCACTTCTATCAATAATATTAATAGAATTTTATAGCTTTCTTTGCAGAGTCCTTGCAAAGGACTACATTTATTTTACATAGTTAGTGTTTTTATGCTAATATAAATGATTTCTCTTGAAATTTCATTTTCTCATTTTTTCCTAATTATTTTTTGATGGATGGCTTATAAAACTAGAACTGATTTTGTTTTGACATTTTATGCTGCACCTTGCTGACCTTCCACATACACAGCTTTCCACAGACACAATCACACTGCTAACAAGTAGTGGCAGTTTTATTTCTCTTTTGCTAGACATGATGCATTCTCATTTATTCTTTCTGGCCTTATCTCTTTTTTTTAATTTCTTTTTTAACTAATCTCTACATCCAACACGGGGCTTGAACCTACAACCCTGAGATCAAGAGTCACATGCTCTACTGTAGGGTTTTATTGGTGTCCCTTTAAGGAAGCTCATTTCTATTTTGAGCTTTCTAAGAATTCTGATCATGAACGGATGTTATATTAAATGCTTTCAATGCATTTTGAGATACTCACAACTCTGCCCCTTGTTATTATTAATATGGTAACTAGCATTTATTTTCAAACTGCATACCCATCCTGCATTTCTGAAATAAACATATCCTTTTCCATAAAAATAAAAAGGCAGTCTTTGGCAGTTCTACCCAGACTGCGTCATGATGACTCACAGCGGCAGCCCTCTAGAGCTTTGAATGTTTTTTGATGTTTTGTGCTGGAATTTTATGGAAAGTGCATTCTCCAAGAGGTAATAACCTAAATGGGAAAAATCTTTAAAAAGATTTACTGGTTGTTTCTTGCGTGAGTGAGTGTGAATGTGTGCCTGTATGTGTGTGTGTGTGTGTGTGTGTGTGTGTGTTTGTGTTTGCTTTAAAACTAGACTCATAATTATTCATCCTTTTCTTATTAATGTAGGTATCATCTATCTTGGTTACGCATTGCTGTATAACAAACCACTCCAAATGTAGTGGCATAAAAAAAAACCTGGTGTTCTATTACAGTTGCAGCAGGGAGTCACACAGGACACAGTGAGGTTGGCTTGTTTCTGCTATATGATATCTGGGACTTCAGCTGGGGGACTGAAATGTCTGGGGATGGCTTGAACCGCTGGGGAAAAGAACACCTGGGGGCTTGTGATTTATATGTCTGGTGCCTGGGTTGGGATATTTCAAAATCTCATCAAGCTTGGATCGTCTACCAGGGTGCCTACATTTGGTTCTCTTTATGGTGTGGGCTACCTCAGTATAGCAGCTCCACAGTGGTTGGACTTCCTCCATGGCAGCTCAGGGCTCAAAAAGAGGGTATTCTAGTGAGCAAGGCGGAACTGCATGGCATTTTATGGCTTTGTCCAGGGCTCAGGGACGTTTTCTGTAAAAGGTCAAGACAGTAAATACTTTAGGTTTGAAGGCCATCCAGTCTCTCTTGTAACTATCGTAGAGTTTGTTGGTGGACACTGAAATTCAAATTCCATGTAAGGTTCACATGTTTCTTTTGAGCTTTTTTCAACGATTAAAGAAAAATGTAAAAGACATTCTTAGCTGAGCATATGAAAATATACGGTGGGCCAGATTTGGCCCATGGGGGCGTAGCTTGCCAACCTCTGATATAAAACATTTCTATCCCCTCAAAAAAAGTTTCCTTGTTGATCTTTTCAGCCAACGCCTACCTTCGTCCGGGGCCCCAGGCAACCATGGATCTGCTCTCTCTCACTGTAGGTTAGTTGTGCTCATTCCAAAATTTCATATGAGTGAAATCCTCCAGTATGTGTGGCTTTTACTAATGATAATGTTTCTGAGATTCCTCTATGTTGTGTATGTAGTTCATTCTTTTTTATTGCTTAATACTATCATTTCATATGGATATGCCATAATTTGTATATCTATTTTTCTACTGACAGACTTTCATGTTGTTCTAATTTTTGGGTACTACAAATAAAGTTGCTCTGAACATTTGTGCACAAGTTTTTGTATGTTTTCACTTTGAGGTAAATACTTAAGAGCCGAATTGCTGAGGGGCGCCTGGGTGGCTCAGTTGGTTAAGCATCCAACTTCGGTTCAGGTCATGATCTCTCGCTTTGTGAGTTTGAGCCCTGCATCGGGCTCTCTGCTGTCAACACAGAGCCTGCTTTGGATTCTCTGTCCCCCTCTCTCACTGCCCCTCCCCTGCTCTCTCTCTCTCTCTCTCTCAAAAATAAACATAAAAAAAAAAAGGGTGGAATTTCTGGGTTGTATGGTAAGTGAATGTTTAACTTTGAATCTTTGCATTTTTCCATTAACTAATGATGTTGAATACATGATCTGTTCATGTATTTATAGGCCATTTGTATATCTTTTTTTTCCTGAAGTATCTGTTCAGGGGCACCTGGGTGGTTCAGTCGGTTAAATGTTCAACTTTGGCTCAGGTCATGATCTTTAGGTTCGTGAGTTCTGGCCCCGCATTGGGCTCTGTGCCCTGGAGCCTGCTTCGGATTCTGTGTCTCCCTCTCTCTCTCTGCCCTCCCCCACTCGCACTTTGTTTTGGTCTCTCTCAAAAATAAATAAACATTAAAAAATTTTTAAGTATTTGCTCAAATTTTTGGCCTATATTTTAGGGGATTATTTATNATTTATCTTATTGTTTCAAGAGTTTTTAATACATTTTGTGTACAAATCTTTTGTCATATGTCTTGAGAATATTTGCACTCAGTCTTGGCTTGTTTTTTTCCACTTTCTTACTAGTGATTTTCAATGGGCAGTAGTTTTAATTTTGATCAGGTGCAATTTACTATTTTTTCTTGAATACACACTTTTTTGTCCTAAGAAATCTCATCGTAGTCCAAGATCACAAAAATTTTCTCACACGTTTTCTTTTTTTTTTAATTTTTTTAATGTTTTATTTATTTCTGACACACAGAGAGAGAGACAGCATGAACAAGGGAAGATCAGAGAGAAAAGGAGATGCAGAATCAGAAGCAGGCTCCAGGCTCTGAGCTGTCAGCACAAAACCGTGCTGACATGGGGCTTGAACTCACGAACCGTGTGATCATGACCTAAGCCGAAGTCAGACGCTTAACCGACTGAGCCACCCAGGCGCCTCTCATACGTTTTCGTATGAAGTTTTATTTTTAAGTTTTAGATTTAGGTCTATGATCCATTTTGAGCTAAAATTTTTGTATATATGGTGTAAATTAAGGTAAAGCTGCATTTTCCCCCCATATGAATATCTACTAAGTATTGAAATGAGGTAATGTAAATCCTCCGACATTGTTCTTTCTCAAAATTGTTTAGGCTATTCTAGTTCCTCTGCATTTCCATGTAAAATTCAGAAACAGTTTGTCACTTTCTTAAAAAAAAAAAGAGACTGTGGAATTTTCATTTAGAAAATTTCATTTGGAAAGTGTTGAATCTGTAGGTAAATTGGGGAGATTTGATACCTTAACTATACTGAAACTTTTACTCCATGAATATTGTATCTCTCTCCACTTATTTTGGTCTTTTTTAATTTCTCCATGTAATATTTTGAAGTTTTTAGTGTAAAGGTCTTGAACATATTTTATTAAATCTATTCCTATCTCATGTATTTGGATGCTATTGTAAATGGCATTTAAAAAATTTCAAATTTCCCATTGTTCATTACTTATATATGGACATATAATAGATTATTGTATTTTTTCCTTGTATCTTGCAAACTTGCTAAACTCGCCTATTAGTTCTAGCAGCTTCTTTGTAGATTCTTTAGGATATTTTATGTACATGCTCATGTTGTCTATAAAGAAGTACAATTTTACTTTTATTTTCCAATCTTTATGCCATTTATATTTTTCCCTGACTTATTACACTAGCTAACACATGTAGTACAATATTGTGAGATGGGCATTTTGGTCCTGTTCCTGGTCTTACTGGGAAAACATCTATTATTTAAAATTAAACATACTGTTAGCTGTATTTTAATACAGACGTTCTTCATCAGGTTAAGGGAATTCTCTTTTATTCCTAATTTTCTCAGAGATTTTTATCATGAATGAGTGTTCAATATTGTCAAATGTGATCTTGTTTTGTTGTATTAAGGTGATAATATTTTTTTAGTCTGTTAATATGGTCAATTTTATTGATTGGTTTCAAAAGGTGAACCAATGTATATAATTTAGATGAATATCATTTGGTCGTGGGGTCATGTGTATCATCCTTTTTATATATTGCTGGATTTGAGTTGTTAATATTTTCTGAAGGACTTTTGTGTTTATGTTTATGAAGAACAACAGTTTGTAGTTTTCTTGTAATGTCTTTACCAAGTTTGAGTATCAGGATAATGCTCTCCTCATAAAATGAGTTGGGAAGGGTTCTTTTCAATGTTTTGAAGGATTTTAGTAGGATTAGAATTATATCTTCCTTATGTGTTTGGTAGAATTCAGTGAAGCCATCTGGGCACACAGTTTTCTTTCTGGAATGGTCATTATTTGTGAATTCAATTTTTGTAATTGATATAGGGCTTTTCTTCTTTTCTATTTCTGGTTGGGTCCATTTTGGTAATTTTTGTCTTTCAAGGAATTTGTCCATTTCATCTAGTTCTTAAACTTATTGGTATTAAGTTGTTTTATATATTCTATATATCATTTTACATATTATTACATAAAATATATATATCCTGTATGATCTACATGATATGCCCTCTCCTATTCCTGTTGATACTGATGATTTGTATCTTCTCTCTCTTCTTCTTGATCAATCTAGCTAGAGGTTTATCAATTTTATTGACATTTTTAAAGAACCGGTTTTTAGTTTCATTGATTTTCTTTATTGTCTGTCCATTTTCTATTCTATTGATTTCTGTTCCTATCTTTACTTTTCCCTTCCTTGTAATTACTTTGGATCTAATATGTTCTCTTTTTAGTTCCTTAAGGTAGAAGCTTAGCTCTTTGTAGACATCTCTTCTTTTCGAATGTATTTAAAGTTGTACAACTTCTTCGTGATTTCTTCTTTGACTCATGAGTTATTCAGAAGTGTATTGTTCAATTTCAAAATATTTGGGCATTTTTCAGATATCTTTCTCTAATTGGTTTGTAATTGAATTCCATTGTGGTTAAGGAGCATGCTCTGTATGATATAATCCTCTTAAATGTATTAAGACTTGTTTTACGACCCAGCAGATGGTCTTGAAAAAAAAATGTATTCTGTAGTTGCGTGGAGTATTTTTAAATGGCAATTAGGTCAAGTTGAACAATTGTGTTGTGTTCTTTTTGGTCTGCTTTTCTTGCAATTACTATGAGAATTATGTTGAAATCTCCAATTATAATTTGGCTTTATCTACTTATTTCATTTCTTTTTTTTTTAAATGTTTTATTTATTTCTAGGAGAGAGAGAGAGAGACAGCATGAGCAGGGGAGGGTCAGAGAGAGAGGGAGACACAGACTCCGAAACA
>NW_027536462.1:194552-198046 GCF_008692635.1 Crocuta crocuta
CGAACCCACGAACCGCGAGATCATGACCTAAGCGAAAGTCGGACGCTTAACCGACTAAGCCACCCAGGCGCCCCAACTTATTTCATTTCTGTTAGTTTTTGTAGATAGCATATACTTGGGTCTTGCTTTTTAATATTTTTAAACCTGTCTGATAATTTCTGCCATTTTTAAATTAGAGTGTGATTGACATAAAATATCCTATTAGTTTTATGTGTACATCATTGTGATTTAGTGTTTTTATACATTACAAGGGGAGCCTGGGTGGCTTAGTTGGTTGAGCATCTGACTCTTGATTTTGGCTCAGGTCATGATCTCATGGTTCATGAGTTTGAGTCCTGCATCGGTCTCTGTGCTGACCTTGCAGAGCCTGCTTGGGATTCGCTCTCTCTCCCTCTCTCTGCCCCTCCTTCCCTCATTTTCTCTAAAAGTAAATAAATAAAATATTTTTATACATTATAAAATGATCCCCACAATGAGTCTAGTTACTATTTGTCATAAGTCATTACAATATTATTGACTATATTCTCTACACTGTACATTACATCCCCATGACTTATTTATTTTATAACTGGAAGACTGTACTTCTTAATCCTCTTCACTTATTTTGCCTGCCCCTAACCCTTCCCCACTCTGGTAAACAACAGTTTGTTTCCTGTATCTATGAGTCTGTTTTTGTTTTGCTTTGTCTTGTTTTTTAGATTCTACATGTAAGTGAAATCATATGATATTTGTCTTTCTCTGATTGGCTTATGTCACTTAGCATAATTCCCTCTAGGTCCATCCATGTTGTTACAAATGGCAAGATCTCATTCTTTTTAATGGATGAGTAATATTCCATTGTGTGTGTGTGTGTGTGTGTGTGTGTACCACTCATATATATATATATTCCATTGTGTATACATATATATACACATTGTTTATGTGTATATATACGTATACCACTTGTATATAATATTGCATTGTGTGTATATATATATATATATACACATATGTACCACTTCTTTATTCATTAATCTATTCATGGATACTTAGGTTGCTTCTAGATCTTGGCTATTGTAAATAATGCTGCAGTGAACATAGGGGTGCATATATCTCTTCAGATTGGTGTTTTGGTTTTCTTCAGATAAATATCCAGAAGTGGAATCCTGGGTCCTATGGTAGCTCTATTTTTAATTTTTTAAGGAACCTCTATACTGTTTTCCATAATGGTTGCACTGATTTATATTCTCAGCAACAATATATGAGGGTTCTCCTTTTCCCACATCCCCACCAATATTTGTTGGTTTTTGTCTTTTTGATAACAGCCAATCTGACAGGTGTGAGGAGATATTTCTTTGTGGTTTTGATTTACAGTTCCCTGATGATTAGTGATGTTGAGCATCTTTTTGTGGGCCTGTTGCCTATCTATATGTCTTCTTTGAGAAAATGTATCTTTAAGTCCTGTTCCCATTAAAAAATTTTTTTTAATGTTTAATTTTTGAGAGAAAGACATGCAGAGTGTGAGTGGGGGAGGGTCAGAGAGAGAGGGTTGCACAGAATCTGAAGCAGGCTCCAGGCTCTGAGCTGTCAGCATAGAGTCAGATGTAGGGCTTGAACCCACGAACAGTGAGATCAGACCTGAGCCAAAGTCAGATGCTTAACCAACTGAGCCACCCAGGTGCCCCATGTGCCCATTTTTTTTAAATCAAGTTATTTGTGATTTTGATATAAAGTTGTATAAGTTCTTTATGTAATTTAGATATTAACCCCTTATTGAATGTATGATGCAAATATCTTCTCCCATTCAGTAGGCTCCCCCTTTTGTTAGTTTGTTTTAGTTTTTTTAATGTTTATTTATTTTTGAGAAAGAGAGTGAGTGAGCGGAAGAGGGCAGTGAGAGAGGAACACACAGAGTTCGACATAGGCTCCAGGCTCTGAGCTGTCCACATAGAGCCTGATGTGGGGCTGGAAATGGACCATGAGATCATGACCTGAACCAAAGTCGGATGCTTAACCGACTGAGCCACCCAGGCATGCCCTTCCTTTTCGTTTGATTGATGGTTTTCTTCACTGTGGAAAAGGTTTTTAGTTTGATGTTAATTTCTGCCTTTTAATTGGAACATTTATATGATTTACATTTAATGTATTAGTATGATTAGCTTAAATCTAACATTTGCTCTTTAGCTGCCCATTTATTTTTTGTTCCTTTCCCCCTCATTTCTTCTTTTAGATTGAATATTTTTGCAATTCCATTTCATTTCCACTATTGACTTATTCTCTGTACTTCTTTGTTTTGAGGTAGTTGTTCTAGGTTTTACAAAATTTGTCTTCATTTTCTCACAATTTATTGTCAGTTAATATTGTACCATTTCACGTATAGTGTAAGACCCATACAACAGTGTGCTTCCCTTTCTCCCTCCTGACCCATGTGTTAATTTCTACGTATGTTATAAACTGTACTTCACATCATTATTATTTTTGCTTTAAACAATTCTCATAAAACAGAAAATTGGAAAAATGACTTAAAAATTTTTTAATGCTTATTTATTTATTTTTGAGAGAGAGAGAGATAGAGAGAACAAGCAGAGGAAGGGCAGAGAGAGAGGGAGACAGAATCCCAAGCAGGGTCTGTACTGTCAGCACAGAGCCTGATGTGTAGTTCGAACCCATGAACCATGGTATCATGACCTGAGCTGAAACCAAGAGTCAGACGCTTAAGTGACTGAGCCACCCAGGTGCCCCAGAGAGTGACTTTTGATATTTAACTGCATATATGCCATTTTAGCACCCTTCATTCCTTTGTGCAGCTCTAAGTTTCTTTCTGGTATCCTATCCCTCTGCTTGAAGAACTTCTTCCTTTTTTTTTTTTTTAAGTTTATTTCTTTTTGACAGAGAGAGAAAAAAGCAGTCTCCCATGCAGGTTCCATGCTGCCAGTGCTGAGCCAGATGCGGGGCTTGAACTCATAAACCGTGAGATCATGACCTGAGCAGAAATCAAGAGTCAGACACTTAATTGACTGAGCCACCCAGGTGCCCCTGGAAGAACTTCTTTTAACATTTCTTGTAGTGTGGGTGTACTTTTGTGCCAAATTCTCTCAGTTATTGTTTACCTGAAAATTCTTTTTTTCACCTTCATTTTTGAAGGATGTTTTCTGGGTAGAGAATTCTAAATTGACTTTTTAAAAAATTCCTTCTAGCTTGTAAAGACCTGCATTTATGTCTTTCATAGTCTTTGAAGAAAACACTGTACTGATTTTTTTTTACCTTGTACATCTGTACATAATGAGCCTTTCTTCTCTGGCTGCTGTTAAAATTTTCTGTCTCATTTTTTAGGTGACACTAACAAACTTTATTTAGCATTCATGAAGTAGACAGTTTGCTTTTGGACAACTGCCAAGATTTTCTCTTTATCACTCCTTTTTTTTTTTTTAAGTTTTATTTATTTAAGTAATCTCTGTAACCCACATGGGGCTTGAACTCACGACCCTGAGATCAAGAGTCACACATTTTTCCCA
>NW_027536462.1:198153-199411 GCF_008692635.1 Crocuta crocuta
GCTATTTGGAACTGGAACTGTGCGTTTATAGGATTTTTCAAAAGACTTTATTTTTCTGGATTAGGTTTAGCTTTTCAATAAAATCAAAGGTACAGAGGTTTTTCCCATATATACACCGTTTCTCCCATTATCAACATCTCTTATGAGAATGGTATATTTTTTTAAAATCAAGGATTAACCTACATTCACATATCATAATCACCCAAAGTTTACATTTGTTTAAATGTTTATTTTTGAGAGAGAAAGAGAGAGCATGAGCAGGGGAAGGGCAGAGAGACAGGGAGACACAGAATTTGAAGCGGAATCCAGGCTCCGAGCTGTCAGCCCAGAGCCCGATGAGGGGCTCAAATCCATAAACTGTGAGATCATGACCTGAGCCGAGGTTGGATGCTTAACCAACAGAATCACCCAGGCGCCCCATAATCACCCAAAGTTTTTGTTTACATTAGAGTTTATTCTTGGTACATTCCATGGGTTTGGACAAATGTATAATGATATATATCCATCATTACAATATCATACAAGATATTTTCACTGCCATAAAAATCCTCCACGCTCTTTTCATGCCCACTCCTATCTCTTGTTCCTACCCAGCAACCACTCATCTTTTTACTGTCTCCACACGTGTGTCTTTTCCAGAAAGTCATATAGTTGGAATCATGCAGTATGTAGCATTCTCAGATTTCACTTAATAATATGCATGTAAGATTCCTTCCTGTCTTTTCATGGCTTGATAACTAACTTCTTTTACCACCAAATAAATAATCCTTTGTTGAGATGTACCACAGTTTATTTATCCATTCACCTACTGAGATTTATCAGATTTTAAAAATCATTTTTGGAAAAATTTTGGCCATTATTTCTTCGAATACTTTGGGGTTCCCTTTCTTTCTCCTCTCCTGGGATTCAATTCGTACGTATGTTAAAACATTTGATATTTTCCTATAGATTATTGAGGCTCTGTGTATTGTTTTCTTAGCCATTTTTCTCTTTGTGCTTCATTTTGGATAGTTTCTGTTGCTACATCCTCAAGATCTCTGGTCTTTTCTTCTGTAGTGTTTAATCTGTTAAATCCATCCAGTGAAATTATAAATTCAAGTACTGTGTTTTTCATATCTAGAATTTCTACTTGGCTCCTTTTTTCCATATCTTCCCCTTCTATTTTCATTCCTCCATATTTTCTTTCACTAAGCTTTTTTTTAAGCTTCTTGTTTTTAAGAAAATATCTATAATAGCTGTTTCATCATCCTTGTCTGTT
>NW_027536462.1:199530-200812 GCF_008692635.1 Crocuta crocuta
TTCAGCTATTTGGAACTGGAACTGTGCGTTTATAGGATTTTTCAAAAGACTTTATTTTTCTGGATTAGGTTTAGCTTTTCAATAAAATCAAAGGTACAGAGGTTTTTCCCATATATACACCGTTTCTCCCATTATCAACATCTCTTATGAGAATGGTATATTTTTTTAAAATCAAGGATTAACCTACATTCACATATCATAATCACCCAAAGTTTACATTTGTTTAAATGTTTATTTTTGAGAGAGAAAGAGAGAGCATGAGCAGGGGAAGGGCAGAGAGACAGGGAGACACAGAATTTGAAGCGGAATCCAGGCTCCGAGCTGTCAGCCCAGAGCCCGATGAGGGGCTCAAATCCATAAACTGTGAGATCATGACCTGAGCCGAGGTTGGATGCTTAACCAACAGAATCACCCAGGCGCCCCATAATCACCCAAAGTTTTTGTTTACATTAGAGTTTATTCTTGGTACATTCCATGGGTTTGGACAAATGTATAATGATATATATCCATCATTACAATATCATACAAGATATTTTCACTGCCATAAAAATCCTCCACGCTCTTTTCATGCCCACTCCTATCTCTTGTTCCTACCCAGCAACCACTCATCTTTTTACTGTCTCCACACGTGTGTCTTTTCCAGAAAGTCATATAGTTGGAATCATGCAGTATGTAGCATTCTCAGATTTCACTTAATAATATGCATGTAAGATTCCTTCCTGTCTTTTCATGGCTTGATAACTAACTTCTTTTACCACCAAATAAATAATCCTTTGTTGAGATGTACCACAGTTTATTTATCCATTCACCTACTGAGATTTATCAGATTTTAAAAATCATTTTTGGAAAAATTTTGGCCATTATTTCTTCGAATACTTTGGGGTTCCCTTTCTTTCTCCTCTCCTGGGATTCAATTCGTACGTATGTTAAAACATTTGATATTTTCCTATAGATTATTGAGGCTCTGTGTATTGTTTTCTTAGCCATTTTTCTCTTTGTGCTTCATTTTGGATAGTTTCTGTTGCTACATCCTCAAGATCTCTGGTCTTTTCTTCTGTAGTGTTTAATCTGTTAAATCCATCCAGTGAAATTATAAATTCAAGTACTGTGTTTTTCATATCTAGAATTTCTACTTGGCTCCTTTTTTCCATATCTTCCCCTTCTATTTTCATTCCTCCATATTTTCTTTCACTAAGCTTTTTTTTAAGCTTCTTGTTTTTAAGAAAATATCTATAATAGCTGTTTCATCATCCTTGTCTGTTATCCCCAGCACTTCCTAAAT
>NW_027536462.1:200904-215088 GCF_008692635.1 Crocuta crocuta
ACTTCGTAATTCCTGTGTCTGTTTCTATTAGCTATTTTTTATTTATTGGTCATATTTAATTTCTTTGCCTACTAGGTAATTTCTGATTGGATGTCAGGTAGTATGAAGTTTATCTAGTTGAGTCCTAGAATTTGCCATGTTACTTTAAACACTGTTGGACCTTGTTCTTCAGGCAGTTCTCTTATCTGTAGGTAATCTTGATCCCTTGAAGACTTCTTTTCAAGAATTTCTAGGGTAGGTCTAGATTGGCTTTCCCTGCAGGGCTAAATTAACTACACTCCTAAGGTATGACATTTCTGGGATTAAGGTCTCTCAGGTTGATAAGAGCATGAAGATACCTTGTCCCGTGTTAACCCTGGGAATCAACTGAATACAACTTTCTGGTAGTTCTTTGTGGGGAAGTTCTTTGTCAAGCCATGTAGAGTTTCACTCTATGTCTGTGGGACCTCATTGCAGATTTCTAGAACTCCTAGAATTATGCCTACCATTTCATGGTGCTGATCCACAAATTTTATTTTGGTGCCCTGAATGACAATGAGGGTGAAATTCCGTGAATGTTCTAAATGATCTAATCTCTATTCCAATGACCTCTCCAGTAATAAATCATTCTGTTAGTTTTGCACTTTCACTTAGGTCTTATGTCTCAAGCATTACTAGGCCAAATTATACAGTACAGTGAAAATATCAGCACAAACATGTAATTGGTATTACAATAGATCACTTTACGGGGAAAATTACTATGAGTAGTTCAGAATCTCCATTTCACCAAAAAGCATACTCGTTACATATTATTATCGCTGCTTCCACTGTTGGAGTGAAACAAAGCCAGTATGTGCACAGAGGGCCTCCCCATAGTTCACTGGCGTGTCCAGAGCATTTCCCAATGCTTTCTAAGCTTGCTGGTTTTCAGTCTGAAGGATTCTGAGACCTTTGTTGGTAAGGTAAAGATAAAATGCCATGGCATATGTGGATTAATAATTGGCCATTTCTTAGCTGCACGTATGAGGAAGTCAGTTGGAATTACGTATAATAAATCAATAGATAAAGGATTGTCTTAAAATGTGAGATAATCACGGGGCGCCTGGGTGGCTTAGTCGGTTGAGCGTCCGACTTTCGCTTGGGTCATGATCTCGTGGTTCGTGGGTTCGAGCCCCGCGTCGGGCTCTGTGCTGACTGCCAGCTCGGAGCCTGGAGCCTGTTGCAGAGTCTGTGTCTCCCTCTCTTTCTGACCCTCCCCTGCTCACGCTGTCTCTCTCTCTCTCTCTCCTAGAAATAAATTTAAAAAATTTGAAAAAAAAAAAAAAAATGAGATAATCACATATTTTTTTCATGTTCTTTGCATGGATGATTCATTTGGCCACATGTTAGCAAAATTTAGTGATATCCGAAAGATTTTTTCTCTGCTTGTGAGAGCACCATAACTTTGGCACTTTTGTAGGGGAAGGAATCATAGTTTACTATTTTTAATCGTGTAATTGATACAGTAAGTACCCGGCTAGACACATGATTTCAAGGGTAAGGACAACCGCTGACTTGTTTGCCTTTCTCACTCCAAATTTTTCAAATGCATAAAGATTCCACTGTGAAAAGTGCAGAGAAGGTACTAAGGAACGTATTTTCAACAGAATCCTTGTCAGTGAAGTTATAGCTTTGCATTAGGCTATTTTTTTTTGCATTAAAAATCCAACTAGAAAAATTTTAAATTGTTGGTGATTGTTCTGAGTGGAGTAAAGGCTTTTCTAGAGTCTGCTGTTTATTAATTACAGTTTTGACAATTACTATTCCTGATTACCATATCAGATGTTCAATAAATATTTTTCTTCTGAAGTAGAAATAATTAAAACACTTGAGGAAACATGTTTAATGTGAACAGCATTAGCATTTAGTGGAGAATGTCAAGCTTCTGAATAAGTAGATGTTACAAAAAAAATCAATAGATTTAATAATGCTAAATCACAATAATTGTTCTAAAATGATCATGTTTTGCTTTAGATTTTAAGTTTGTTTATATTGTAATTTTTTTGTTTGTTTTTACCAAAAAGAATAAAAGGATGTACTGATGGTTCCAGAGTACAAATACCTGTGTTCAAAATTCTGGCTCTGTTACTTATTAGCTGTATGATCTTAGGCAAGCCACATAATCCTTCTCTACCTTGGTTTTCTCATCTTAACCAGTATACCTAGACCAGTAGTATCAACACCACCTGGGAACTTCCTTAAAGTGGAAATTCTTGGTCCCACTCCAGACATACTGAATTAGAGCCTCTGAAGGTGGGGCTCAACACTGTGCTTTAAGGAGCCCTCCCTCCTGATGCACACTAAAATTTAAAACCCACTGTTCTAAGCCACTGTTATGCCTTCCATGGCTTCTGCTAATCTCTTTTGATGCTAAGTGATTATAGTTAATCTATTTCTTGGCATTGCCTTTAAAGTTAAAATTTCAAGCCTCCATTAAACGTGTATGTTACCAATGAGTAACTGAGAGATTATACATATTTAAATAAAACTATAAGCACACTAAATTTCAGAGGCACTGAAGATTCTNTCACGCTCAGAGCAGAGCCCAATGCGGGACTTGATCCCATGACCCTGGGATCATGACCTGAGCCAAAATCAAGAGTAGGACCCTCAACTGACTGAGTCACCCAGGTGCCCCAAAGACGTACATTTTTAGCGTATGTGCTGCCAAAGTGAGCAAGTGGACCTGCTTCCAGTGTCTAGCTTGTTTGGTTTTGGGCAATGGGAGGAGATAGATTGGGATAGGCGTGGCTGTCCCTTGAACCTTGTGCCCTAGCTCCAGGCACAAAGACAAAATTTATTTCAGCAGGTCTAACACAGTATGGAGGCAATAATAGTAACAATACTAGGAGTTTGACAGAGAACAACACATAAAATGGTCAGCATGGGAGGACCAAACATGAACAGAGAGGAATAGGGTTTCTTAACAAGAGAACAGAACATGGTGACCAAGATTCCAGAGAAGGCATGTCCAGAGACTGAGGTGTGCAGACAGGTATGTAGGAAGTCTGTTTAAGGGATATCTGCCAGCAGATGCAAGGAGTGCAGGTCCCTGGGACAGGACTCAACCTTACGGGGGCAAATTAATCAACACTTGAGAGTTGGGCAAAACAAGGGAAGTGACTACACATCAGAAACAATGTGGGCATCTCCTTACTGGTCCTCACATAAGAGTTAAAGAGCAGTTTTGTCAACTTAATCCTGGGTCCCAGCACAGCGCTACAGGTCTCCTATGGCCTTCTTATCCAAGGGGAGTGTTTGTTTCTAGGGCTGGGGTCAAGCTCAGCCTGTGTGTGGGTCACAGTGGCTGGAGCTGTGGGAAGAGGTGGGCTACTGGCTGGGTCACACGTAACCCACAGAAGTGACTCTGATGGAGAAATCGTCTAGCCAGTAAGGAGCAGAAGGACGGCAGCACAGCTGGCGGGTCAGACTCCTCTACAATCTACGGGCAAACTGTACTTTATTATTTATTTATCTATCTATCTATCTATCTATTTATTTATTTAAGGACAAGTGACTATTTTTTTTTTTAATGTTTTTATTTATTTCTGAGAGAGAGAGAGACATAACGTGAACAGGGGAGGGTCAGAGAGAGAGAGGGAGACACAGAATCTGAAGCAGGCTCCAGGCTCTGAGCTGTCAGCACAGAGCCCGAAGCAGGGCTCGAACCCACGAACTGTGAGATCATGACCTGAGCCAAAGTCGGACACTTAACCGACTGAGCCACCCAGGCGCCCCTAGGCAAACTGCACTTTAAAAGGGAATAGAAAAGTATGAGTGTGTACATGGACTTTTTAAACATTAAAAATAAGTAATAAATTCACATAGCTATATAAATTCAAAGTATAAAAGGGTGTATAATAAAAAGTGTCCTTTATATCCGTGTCCTCCAGACAGATAGATTTCCTTCCTATAACAACATTGTTCTTTTTTTTTATTTTGAAAGAGAGAGACAGTGGGAGATGGAGAGAGAAGCTTAAGCAGGCTCCACGCTCAGTGCAGAGCCCAACACAGAGCTCGATTTCATGGCCATGAGATCATGACCTGAGCCAAAATCAAGAATCAGATGCTTAACTGACTGAGCCACCCAGATGCCCCTATTTGTTTTTTGTGTATATATACTTTCTTTAAATGTATATATATTTTGTTTTGTGTTTGCCTATGTATATATAATGTCCCCTTTTTACCTAAATGGCAGCATACTATATTGTTCTGGTCCTTGTTTTTTTCCCCATTAACAATATACCTTGGATATATTTCCATATAACCACATGGAGGGCTTCTTCATTTTGTTTTCATTGTTGCATGACATTCCATGGATGTACCATATTTTATGTAACTAGTCTCCCATTGATGGATATTTAAGTTGTTTTTAATTTTTGGTGTTCAAAATAGCCTTGCACATATATTAGTTCACACACGCATAAATATTTCTATTGTAAAAATCNTATATATGCATAATTTTTTTCTTTGCCTATCTCACCCATCCCCCCAACCATCTCTCATATGGCAACCACCAGTTTGTTCTCTGTGTAAGAGTCTGGTTTGAGGGGCACCTGGGTGGCTCAGTCAGTTAAGCATCTGACTCTTGATTTCAGCTCAAGTCATGATCTCATGATTCATGAGTTCAAGCCCTGCATGGGGCTCTGCAATGACAGCATGGGACTTGCTTGGGATTCTCCATCTCCTTCTCTCTCTCTGTCCCTCCCTCCTTCTCCCTCTCTCTCTCCCTCAAAATAAATAAACATCTTTAAAAAAAGAGTGTTTATGTTTGTTTGTATCTTTTTTGTTGTACCTTTTTTCTTAGTTTGTTTCTTTGTTTTGTTTCTTAAATTCCACATAAGAGGGAAATCATATGGTGTTTGTCCTTCTCTTACTGAATTATCTCACTTAGCATTATACCCTCTAGGTCCATCCATGTTGTCGCAAATGNTACATTTTCTTTGGGTAAATAAACAGTAATGGAATGACTGGATCATATAGTGTTTCTATTTTTAATTTTTTTTTAAGTTTATTTTGAGAGAGAGAGTGTGGGCGGAGGAGGGGCAGAGAGAGAGGGAGAGAGATCTCACGGTTCATGAGATCATTACCCGAGCTGAAACTAAGACTGGGATGCTTAACTGACTGAGCCACCCAGGCACTCCTCTGTTTTTAATTTTTTGAGAAACCTCCATCCTCCCTACTGTTTTTCACAGTGGCTGCACCAATTTGCATTGCCACCGATGGTGCACAAGNGGGGCTCGAACTCACGAACCGTGAGACCATGACCTGAGCCAAAGTCAAACACTTAACCCACTGAGCCACCCGGGTGCCCCCTCATTGTGGTTTTGATTTGCATTTCCTTGATGATGAGTGATACTGAGCACCTTTTCTTGTGTCTATAGGCCATCTGTATGTGTTCTTTGGGAAAATATCTCTTCAGATCCTCTTCCCCTTTTTTAATTGGATTGTTTGGTTTTTTGGTGTTGGGTTGGATAAGTTCTTTATATATTTTGGATATTAACCACTTATCAGATAGATCATTTGCAAATATCTTCTCCCATTCAGTCAGTTGTGTTTTTGTTTTGTTATTGGTGTAGTTCCCGTAGTTTATTTTTGCTTTTGTTTCCCTTACCTGAGAAGACACATCTAGAAAAATGCTGTGAGCACCTGGCTGGCTTAGACAGTAGAGCATGTGACTCTCGATCTCAGGTGTGAGTTTGAGTCCCATGTTGAGATTTATTTTTTAATAAATTAAAAGAAATGCAGCCCATAGAAAAACGCTGCTATGGCTGATGTCTAAGACATTACTGCCTATGTTTTCTTCTATGAGTTTTACAGCTTCAGATCTCACATTTAGGTCGTTAATCCATGTTGAGTTTATTTTTGTGTATGGTGTAGGAAAGTGGTCCAGTTTCATTCTTTTCCATGTCACTGTCCAGTTTTCCCAGCACCATTTGTTGACGAGCCTGTCTTTTCCCTATTTATTGTGTGTTTTTGTCTCCTTTGTCATAGATTAATTGACCATATAAGCATGGGTTTACTTCCGGCCTCTTTATTCTCTACATATTAGTAATTTTGATAAATTTTGCAAAATTAACCTCTGAGGTTATACTGATTTAGGCTCCCACTAGCAATTTATGAGAACAACTAGCGACTAAATATTTTAACTATGTATTTTCGCTGTGTGGAAAGGCCGATGCTATGACGACGGAAAAACAGTTCATGGAAAACAGTTGCTACAAGCATTGGTCACCAGGTAAGGCAAAGCCAGATGCCTCATGTCTTTCATGAAGTTGGAGAAAGCTGCTACTTTATTTAGTGAAGCTCATTAACTAAGAAATCTTTATAATTTGGAATATTACATTCTCTGCTTTTCATAAAGCTGAAAGGTGAATCATAATCCCACTACAATGACCAGAATCAGGCTGCTGCTTTATGGTTTATGAAGTGTTTTCCCGCACAGAATCTTTAAACCTACCTTTCCCTGAACCTAAAATCTAGGTCGAAAACAATATACTAAAGGGACAGAGTGGGGAAAAAAATGAAGCGCTATACTAAATTTTAAGAACTTGGTTTCCGAAACACTAGAAAAGTCAAAAAAGAACTAGAGCAAGAAATCATTTGTCAAATTTATACCAGCATGTTCCTCATGTCGACAGGCCCAGTTCTGTATTTCAACGCAGTTATTTTTTTTCTCTAATAGTGTTTGGAATTCTCAGTGCCTCTTGAATCCAAGCCCATGTATTAAAAATGAATGACAGCACCATATTATTGTGGCTGATTCCTGCTTTAATCATTCCTGCGAAACCTTTGTGCATGCCAAGACAATGAAAAATGCAAAAAGCTGTTACAAACAGCTGAGTCAAGATCTCATTCTTCAGTATGTTCATTCTTATTAAGTTCTACATAATCTATTAGCAAAGGAGATTAAATAGCATTCTGGCAGGAATGAAAATTACCGACAAACAGCTACAAGATGCTAGATGCAAAGGCCTGACAAGAATCTTTGTGTGGCATCTTTTACCCACCAATTTACTGAGCAGAGTTCACGCGACCATCTTTGAAGTCTGTGACAGAGGAAGGGAATTTGCTTGTGTAGTGCATTAAGACCTAAAGAGGTTTATTTTTTCCTCAATAAAGTCCATGGTTACGAGAATCATGAAAAGCTTAACAGCAGGAGATAGTGCTATTCACTTGGAAAAGAACCAAAGGCCACTTTTCACTAGTGTATTGTCCATAGATGTGTATAAAATGATGGATCGACAGGTCAAGCAAATAATCCTAGCACTGCAAAAGAGATACTCCTAAAGACCATTTTAATAGACAGTTCCCATATCTGTATTTAATAAAATTGGTGCTCTACGCAGTCTCCAATTTACACCCTTTGCGGGTGTTGGTCTTATTTTTTTCCTTGTTTTTCCTCATAGCTGTAGATAAGAGCTCACCAATGACTTCCAGTTAAGAACCATTCACCAACCTCACCAGTTCTAGAAGAAAATGTGGGTGCAATTCCTTAAAACTGTGCTTCTCAATTTTTAATATGCAAATTAACTAGCTAATGTGACCTTGTTATAAAAAGCAGAGTCGGATTCAATACATCTGAGTGGGGCTGGAGATTTGGCATTTCTAACAGCATATAGGTAATACCAACACTACTGATCTGAGCACCACACTTAGGGAGCAAGGCTGCCCTACAATCTGAGAGAAAGCAAAACTTATTCAACTATGACTCAAAATACAACAGCCATAAGGAAAAAAATAGGTAAATGTGGCTCCATTAAAATAACTGTTGGATCCGAAACCAAACAACCAAAAACATCTTTAATGGAAGAAAAAGATAAATGACAAAATGGGAAAAAACATTTGCAACTTGTATCACATACAAAGGGTTACTATCCCTAATATATGATAAGCTTTTATTTTTATTTATTTATTAAACATTTTAAAAATGTTTGCTTAGTTTTGAGAGAGAGAGAGACAGAGCACAAACAGGGGAGGGGCAGAGAGAGAAGGAGGCACAGAATCTGGAGCAGGCTCCAGGCTCTGAGCTGTCAGCACAGNGGAGACACAGGATCTGAAGCAGGCTCCAGGCTCTGAGATAGTCAGCACAGAGCCTGACATGGGCCTTGAACTCACAAGCCGTGAGATCGTGACTTGAGCTGAAGTCAGACACTCAACAGACTGAGCCACCTAGGCGCCCCAGTTTTTAAAAAATTTTTTGATAAACTTTCAAAAATAGGGAATAGGGCACTTGGGCGACTCCATTAGTTGAGCATCCAACTCTTTTTTTTTAAGTTGATTTATTTATTTTGAGAGAGAAAGCGAGTAGAGGAGCGGCAGAGAGAGAGGAGTAGGAAGAGAGACTCCCAAGTAGGCTCTGTGCTGTCAGCAAAGAGCCCAATATGGGGCTTGAACTCACAAACCATGAAATCATGACCTGAGCCAAAACCAAGAGTCTGACGCTTAACGGACCGAACCACCCAGGCGTTCCGAGCATCCAACGCTTGATATTGGCTTAGGTTGTGATCTCCAGTCTTGAGATGGAGCCCTGCATCGGACTCCACACTGAGTGTGGAGGCTGCTTGGAATTCTTTCTCTCCCTCTCTTTCTGCCCCTGTCCCTCATGTGCTTGCTCTCTCTCTGTCTCTCTCAAAATAAATCAATAAACATTTAAAATATAGAGAAGAAAAAGACTAAGAAATTCTGGAAAACAGGCTCAAGATGTGGACAATCAATTTAAGAAAAATAAATGCAAATGACTCTTTACCATATGGAAAAAGCTTGGCCTTGCTCATAATAGAAATGCAAATTGAAAAAATTTTAAATGTTTTTATTATTTATTTTTGAGAGAGAGAGAGAGAGAGAGAGAGAGAGAGAGAAGTGGAGCAGAGAAGGGGTAGAGAGAGAAGGAGACACAGAATCTGAAGCAGGCTCCAGGCTCTGAGCTGTCAGGACAGAGCCCTAACCAGGGCTGGAACTCACCAACTGCAAGATCATGACCTGAGCCAAAGTCAGACCCTTAACCAACTGAGCCATCCAGGTGTCCCCAGAAATGCAAATTAAAACTACATTGAGACACCTTTTCTCTCCTACCAGGTTAGCAAAAATCCAAAAGTTATAAAAACATTTTCTGTTGGTATTTAGAAAGCTATCCCTAGGGTGCAAAATAAAAAGATAAAAGAACAAATATTCATTACAGAATTAATTATAGCAGGAAAAGGCTAGAAGCCACACAAATGTTTGTTGGGGGCCTCGTTGAATAAATTCTGATCTAGGGTACAATGAAATACTATTTGATGATCTGGTGACACAATGAGATATTATTTAAGTGTAAAGGGGAACAAATAGTATCTCTAAACACTGCTTATGAAGTATTCTCAAGGATATAACATTCAGTAAGAAAAAAAGCAAGGTGGAAAAAGAAAAGAACATAATTTATTCTGGTTCACCTAAGAAAGGGGAAAGGATGCAAATATGCATACATTTATATTTTGAAAGGACAGTGTAAGGATTGGCCATAATGTAAATACATTACCTCTGAAAGGAAAAAGAGAATAGAGTACAGGGACAGAACTTACAGTTTTCTGAAGATACTTTGCATTATAGAGTTAATTTTAGAACGATGTCAGTATTTTACATAATTGTAAAGCAAAATTAATCAAAAATTTTAAAAAAGCGACATCTAAAAGTAAAAAATGAAACAAATGGATCTTTGTATTGAGTTAATAGTTTAATTACATGGAGACAAATTATTTCAAGTGAAATTTAAAAGACAGTAATTTGGGGTGCGTGGGTGGCTCAGTCAGTTAAGCATCTGACTTGGCTCATGTCATGATCTCATAATTTGTGAGTTCAAGCCCCATGTCAGGATCTGTGTTGATAGCTCAGAGCCTGGAGCCTGCTTTGGATACTGTGTCTCTCCCTCTCTCTGCCTCTCCCCTACTCATGCTCTGTCTCTCTCTTTCTCTTTCTCTCTCTCTCTCACAAATAAANAGTAACACTGAGCTACTGTATCAGTATGGGTCCAAAGTGAGAGAAGTCACACAGTAATTTGAACAGGGAAGGTTTAATATCAAGAATGATGATTATAAAAGGAGATTAGAGTAACAAGAAATTGGCTAGTAAGACATAAAGCACCCAGTGAAGAATCCCTCTTCCACTCCCAGGCCTGGGATCCATGCTGTGTTGGAGATGTGACAGTCATGGCTCACTGTGGCTCAGAGGCTGTCATGCCCGCCCCACTAGTGCTATAAATCTGCCCTCTGGAAATTGTTGGAAAATAGCCTCTGTAACTTGCTGGAAATCTGCCCTATGGAATAAGAGAGAAGTCTACCCAGTGGGGTGCTTGGACCATTCATTACTGAGTCCTACAGGCAGCTGCACGCTGTAGGAGCTGGGCACTGGATATGCTGCTCATGTTGGGGGAGCCTGCTAAGAGAGCCCACTGGAACCAGGAAGAAAAAGCCCTTTCCTCCTGCATTGTCTGTCCAGCACCTTCTACTGATAAAGATTCAGTGCCTACCGGTAAAGGAAAAAAGATTTCAAGGGCCCAGATTCATTTTCACAGAGCAGTCTCAAAGGGTGAATTTGGATCTGAGAGGCAATCTATCGATAACTGGCACAACATTCGTAGAANTTTATTTTTGAGAGAGAGAGAGAAAGAGAGAGAGAGAATGCACGTGAGGTGAGGATGGGCAGAGAGAGAGGGAGACAGAGAATCCGAGACAGAGAATCTGAAGCAGGTCCCGTGCTATCAGTGCAATGCCTGATGTGAGGCTTGAACCCAGGACGCATGGGATCACTACCTGAGCTGAAGTCGGATTCTCAACTGACTGAGCCACCCAGGTGCCCCTGGATTGTGATCTTTGAATACCTTTTTCTACTGAAAGAAACCAGGGCCCTTTAGAAAAATGGTCGATTTTAGGTCTGAATCAGGAAAAGTACAGCAGGACCATGTAATATCCTATCATGCAAGAAGGCAAGGAAGTTGTCAAAGATTATTTGGGTCATATCAAAATGACTCAGTAGCCAATGTGAGGAGGCTCCAATTAGCAAATGAAGGGACAAGTTAAGTATCAATAAAAGTAGTAACTACAATGGATAGAAATATATTAAATGCACAAGTTCATAATGAAGTAAACTAACAAAAAAATTCTCACTGATCACCGTTGTAGGATGCTAGAGAACCATTTTTTTTAGAGCTAGTAAATAAAAGGAAAAAATAAAAATTTAACTTGATTTTTCTTGTACAAACTGACCTCAGGGTAACCAAATAGTGAATGAGGGAAAGTTTTTCTTTATTGGAAGTATTTTAATTTTATTTATTTATTTATAGTTTATTTTAGAGAGAGAGAGAGAGCATGTGAGGGTAGAAGGAAGGCAGAGGGAGAGAGAGTGGGGGGGGGGGAGAATCTTATGTAGGCTCTACATTCAGTGCAGAGGCTGACACAGGGCTTGATACCACGACCCTGGGACCATGACCTGAACCAAAATCAAGAGTCAGAGATGCTCAACTGACTGAGCCACCCAGGAGCCCTGGAAGTATTCTGATTTTACAATGAAGAGGAAATGACAGAATTAGAATAGTGGCTCTCAAAGTCTAGGCCTCTGGATTCTTTCAGGGGTCCATGAAGTCAAGACTATTTTCATAATAATACTAAGATGTTATTTACCGTTTCACTAGGTTGACATTTCATTGATGGTGGAAAAGCAATGGCGGCTAAAACTGCTGGTGCCTTAGCACGAGGTAAGGCAGTGGTACTGACTATCCTAACAGTTAATAAAGTCTTCACTGCCACACTCACAGCAAAAAAATTGCCAATTTCACTTGAGTGTCTTGTTGAAGCAATAAAATTATTAATGTTCTTAAATCTCAATCTTTTGAGTACATATCTTATAAAATTCTGTATGATAGAATGGGAAATATGCATTAAACACTTCTGTATAACACTTAAGTATGAGAACCATCTTGAAAAGCAATTGTGCAATTACTTTAGTGGAGAGCTGAAGTAGCCACTTTTTTTCGTGGAATATTCTTTTTACCTAAAAGAATCACTGTCATTAAACAAAATGACAGAGGGGCACTTGGGTGGCCCAGTCGGTTAAGCTTCCCACTATTGATTTCGGCTCAGGTCACGATCTCACGGTTCGTGGGATCGAGTCTCGTGTTGGCCTCTGCACTGATAGTGTGGAGCCTGCTTGGGATTCTCTCTTCCTCTCTCCCTACCTCTCCCCTACTTGCACTCACATGCTCTTTCTCTCTTAAAAATGAATAAACTTAAAAAAAAAACTTAGAGAAAAATACATGTTAAAAAAAACTAACAACAAAAACATAAAACTACGGTGGGGTGGGGGGAGGCGGTTCCTGGCTGGCTCAGTTGGCGAAGCATGCAACTCTTGATCTCAGAGTTGTGAGGTTAAGCCCCACATTGGGCACAGAGATTACTTAAAAATAAAATCTTAAAAAATAAATAAAACTAGCAGGGCACTTGAACGGCTCAGTTGGAGCATGTGCCTCTTGATCTCAGTGTTGTGAGTTCAAGTCCATGTTGGGTGTAGAGCTTACTTTAAAAAAAATAAGGAGTTGCTGGGTCGCTTAGTCGGTTAAGCGTCTGACTCTTGATTTTGGCTCAAGTCATGATCTCACGGTTTATGAGTTCCAGCCCCAAGTTGGGCTCCGCTCTGACAGCCAGGAGCCTGCTTAGGATTCTCTCTCTTCCTCTCTCTCTGCCCCGCCCCCTCTTGCATGTGCACACAGTGCCCTCTCTCTTTCTCTCTCTCAAAATAAATAAATAAACTTAAAAAAAAAAAAAGAAAATGAATATGTTCTGGGGATCCAGTATACAGCAGCATTGTGAATATAAATAACAATATTATATTATATACTTGAATGTTGCCAAGAGAGTAGAACTTCAATGTTCTTATGACAAAAAAATGGAATGGTTCTTATGTCACAAAAAATGTGACACTGTGGGAGTGTTAGCTAAAGCTGTGGTGGTAATCATATTACAATACATAAGTGCGTCAAATCAACACAAACTTCTACAATGTTCTGTGTCAATTATATTTCAATATAGCTGAAAAAGAGAACAAAAAACAAAACAAAATAACAATGGAATAGGAAAAGAAAAAGAAAAAGAACTGTTGACAGGCAAACTAGTTATTCAGCCAGGAGTATTTGGCAGATAGCTTCCTGAAAATTAAGACACAAGCCTTGCCACTTCAGGAAAAACAACTTACCAGAATTCATTGCCAATGATAAAATTTAAGCTTTCAAGTAAAAACTGGAATTCTGGAAAACTTGTATCCACTACTGTGAATTTATTTATTTTTTTAATTTTTTAATATTTTATTTATTTCTTTCTGAGAGAGAGACACAGCTTGAGCGGGGGAGGGTCAGAGAGAGAGGGAGACACAGAATCTGAAGGAGGCTCCATGCTCTGAGCTAGCTGTCAGCACAGAGCCTAACGCAGGGCTCAAACCCACTAACCGCGAGATCATGACCTGAGCCGTGAGATCATGACCTGAGCCAAAGTNGTCAACATTTGCAATATTTGTATAACTCCATGAACCAATATTTTTGAAATGACTAATGGATGATGTTACAAAATCATGGATGGGTAAAGGATCCATTCAAAGTACAAGATAGATTTTAATGAAACAGAATATAAAAAGTACACTGGTGTGATTTCAGATTCCACATCTGAGAATTAACTTTTACGAAACTACCACTTCTTTCCTGAAAAGAATATCTACAGTTATTTGTAGAGGTTAAAGAAATGTTTTACCCTTTTCTAACTACCGTAATAACATATTACAACAGATTGAATATAGAAGAAAATATGGGAATACAGCTGTCTTTTATTAAGCCAGACATTAAAGAGATTTACACAAATGTATACTGCCACTTTTCTCACTAATTGTTTTCGTCTGGGAAGATACGGTTACTTTTCATGAAATATGTTATTTATGCTCTGCTTCTTATGGTTACTTTGAAATGAACTAATATGTATTCTAAAATGTCTCAGTTTTAGTATCGCATATGGTAAATATCAATAGATAGAACTTACGTAAACAAAACCTCTTTGGAGTACTCAATAACTATTAAGAATTCTGGGTCTAAAAAGTTTGAGAACTTTTGAATTAGATGATCACTGTTTTCCAAAAAGTTAATAAAATAGTGGA
>NW_027536462.1:215142-217317 GCF_008692635.1 Crocuta crocuta
GTTAATAACGTAGTGGATCTGGGCATTGATTATCAATGGTCACTGCATCACAAAAAAAGGAGATATTATGTGTCTCCTGATGGAGATTTAAAACATCACATATGAAATATTTTTTATTTATTAAAAAATCTTTTTAAAAATGTTTTTAATTATTTTGAGAGACAGAGCAGGAGTGGGAGAAGAACAGAGAGAGAGGGAGACACAGAATCTGAAGCAGGCTTCAGGCTCTGAGTTGTCAGCACAGAGCCTGACACAGAGCTCGAACCCAGTAACTGTGAGATCATGACCTGAGCCGAAGTTGGACGCTTAACCGACTGAGCCACCCAGGTGCCCCACATACATATGAAATATATTTTTTAGAAAGATCATTATTTTCTTTTTTTTTAAAGCATATTTATTTATTGAGAGAGAGAGAGAGAGAGAGGACAAGCCGGGCAGGGGCAGAAAGAGAGGGGAAGAGAGAATCCCAAGCAGGCTCCATGCTCAGTGTGGAGCCCAATGCAGGGCTCAATCCCACAACCGTGAGATCATGACCTGATCCAAAAGCAAGAGTCAGACACTTAACCGACTGAGCCACCCAGGCGCCCCACATATGAAGTATTTTTACTGCAAAATCAAACCTAATTCTGAGAAAGATTGTAGACTCCACTATTAGTTTATATGAAATACAGGGGCAAAATAAAGGCATACCCCCTAATGCGATGCTATTTGGAGATGGGGCCTTTAAGAGGTAATTAGATTAGATGGGCTCAGGAGGGTGGGGCTCTCATGATGGGATTGGTGCCCTTATAAGAGACATCGGGGAGCTTCTCTCTCTCCCTCTCTGCTGTGTGAGGACACACTGAGAAGGCAGTCATCTGCTAGCCAGGGAGAGTCCTCACTAGAATCTGACGATCCTGATATCAGAATCCCAGCCTCCAGAATTGGGAGAAAACGGATTTTTGTTGTTTGTCTGTTTCTTTCTTTTTTAAAGTAGGCTTCATGCCCAACATGAGGCTTGAACTCAGGACCCTGAGATCAAGAGTTGCATGCTCTACCAACTGAACTAGCCAGGCGCCTCAAATTTGTGTTGTTTAAGCCACTCAGTCTATGGTATTTTGTTATGGTGGCCCAAGCTGGCAAATAAAACTACTTTTGCTCCTCCTACATCTTCAGGTTCTTCACCGTTTTCCTTCATTCAGAAAACTAGACTTGACACAGTGTCCTAAGGCTTTGGTCAGGTCTAATCTTGACAGAAGGCAAGTTTAATAAAAAGCCCAAATAGTTACTGAGTGCCCACACTATGACAGGCACTGCTGGATGGTCTGAAGGTTAAGAAATCAGGGAACCCCTGTCCTGAGCTTATATCCTACTTGGGAGATGTCCAGTCACCAAGTGAATCCATAAATATAATTCCAGATAGGTAAGTTCTGTGAAGAAAGCCAATAGAAGACTGTGATGGAGAATCAGGGTATGTGGGAGGAGAGGGGTGGAGGGTACCAGTGGGTAGAGTGGTAAGGAAGAAGTGACAGTTAAGCTGAGATACAAGGGAGCTAGCTGTGTTGGAAACAGGGGATAGAATTTGACTTACAAGCCTGGGGAACAGTAAGTGCAAAGGACCTGAGGCAGGGAAGAGCTTAATGTGTTCTAATTGTGGGAAGGTGAAGGGGAGTACAATTTGCCATCCCCAAATATCCTCCTGTGGCATAAGGATTATCTTGAGCTGGTTATTTTTAAGAAACAGCAGACATAGGAAAACGTTCGAAAACTGAGACGTTGGGGCGCCTGGGTGGCTCAGGTGGTTAAGCGTCCGACTTTGGCTCAGGTCATGATCTCACGGTCGGTGGGTTCGAGCCCTGCGTTGGGCTCTGTGCTGACAGCTAGCTCAGAGCCTGGAGCCTGTTTCAGAGTCTGTGTCTCCCTCTCTCTCTGCCCCTCCCCTGCTCGTTCTCTGTCTCTGTCTCTCAAAATAAAATAAAGACAAAAAAGAAAAAAAAGAAAACTGAGAAGTTACCCTTTTGTAAGAGGCGTTTATGTTAATAGGGAACTTTCCATTGGTAAGGGTGTCTCCCTCTCTGTGCCAGGAAGAGGAGGATGACTAAATCTCTAGAAACTCTGATCTGTGGAGAAGGCAGTGACTTTAAGTGGTATAGCAACCTTACCTATGACCTGACTAATAACCTTCCATAACTGACT
>NW_027536462.1:217409-229634 GCF_008692635.1 Crocuta crocuta
ACATTCGCTTTTGGCTTTAGCTGGAGATATTATTCAAGGTGGACGCTTGAGACGTTTGGGGGAGTTGCTCCGTTTTCCTGGGTTCCTCACATATCTGTATATGCACACATGTTGTTGTTCAACTTTTGTTTGTTTTTTCACCTGTTAGTCTGTGTGTCTTTTATTACAAAAGGGTCTCAGCCAAGAACCTAGCAGGGTAGATGGAAACCAGTTTTTGCTCTTCTCCGAGGGCTAAGGTAACTGGAGAGGAGTGAGTGCCCAAGAGTAAGGAACATGAGATGGGAACACAGGGGTATAAAAGCTCTCAGTGTCCTGCACGGCAGGGTAAGGGCTTTAGATTTCATTCAGAGGGCAAGTGGAAGTCTTCAAAGTGCTTCAGGTAGTAAGTGACACAGTTTGGTTCCTGTTTCTGGCTGCTCTATGAAGAAGGGATTGTGGGATGGGCAAGGTTGGAGCAGGGAGACCAGGTAGGAGCCTCTTATTACAGGAGTCCAGGCAGGAGATGGTGGCAGCAGAGGATGAGAGCAGTGGACCTTCTGGAGAGTCAACAGAACTTGCTGAGGGATTGGATGGGTGTGGGGTCTCCATATACTGCGACGTTACTGCACCCTGGCAGCCCAGAGCTCCTTAAACTCGAATCTACGTGTCCCAGGAAATCCATGAATGCATCTCAGGGAGTCCACAAACGTGCTGGAAAGGTATGCACAGTTGTGTGTCTGAGCATTGTTTTGGCAAAGGTAGTGGGGGTGGGAGCCCATCGGCTTCTCTTGGGTAACAGAAATACTGACAAGTGACAGGGTGCCTGGGTGGCTCAGTCAGTTGGGCATCTGACTGTTGGTTTCAACTCAGGTCATGATCTCACAGTTTTTGAGTTCAAGCCCCGCACTGGGCTCTGTGCTGACAGTGCAGAGCCTGCTTAGGATTCTTTTTCTCCCTCTCTCTCTGCCCCTCCTCTGCCCTCTTTCTCTCAAAAGAATGAAATAAAATTAAAAAAACTTTTTAAAAGTAACACTGACAAATGTGAAAGGCTGTCAGAGCTGGGTGAGAGGCACATGGGGGCTTGTCGTGTTCTTTACTTTTGTGTTTATTTGGGAAATTTTATAACAAGCAGTTTTATTTTTATTTATTTTAAAGATTTTATTTATGTATTTAAAGAGCACAAGAGTGAAGCAGGGGAGAGGGGCAGAGAAAGAGGAAGAGAGAGAATCTTAAGCAGGCTCTATGATCAGNTGGCTCTAACTCACTAACGTGAGATCATGATCTGAGCCAAAGTCAGACGCTGACCCGACTGAGCCATCCACGTGCCCCAGGATTTTATTTTTTTGAAGTAATCTCTACACCCAATGTGGGGCTCGAACCCACAACCCCAAGATCAAGAGTCGCACGCTCCACCAACTGCCAGGTGTCCCTGTAATAAACAGTTTTAAAAATGACGTCCAAACTATGCAATAAAGTCAAGAATTATGGGGGCGCCTGGGTGGCTCAGTCGGTTAAGCAGCCGACTTGGCTTAGGTCATGATCTCACAGCTTGTGGTCTGGAGCCCCGTGTCAGGCTCTGTGCTGTCAGCTCAGAGCCTGAAGCCTGCTTCCAATTCTGTGTCTCCCTCTCTCTCTGCCCCTCCCCCGCTCACACTCCCTCTCTCTCTCTCAAAAAATAAGCAAACACTAAAAGTAAATTAAAAAAAAAGAATTATTTTTGTGGCAGATCTTTTCAAAGCCATGTTGCTGTATTTTATGGCTCATGCTCAGTCTGTTTTCAATTAAGATCTAGATTTGCCTAGCCCCTGCCCCTCCCCATGTCACTTTGGTGTCCACTTTGTTTCTTCTCCACGTGGACTACCCTCTGTTGAATTTCACTTTCTGAATTTCAGAAATACAGCGTATTTCACTTTAAATAGATAGCACAGATGCTAGTGTCAGAGTTGCCCTGACTGGGAAACTCAGTTTCCCCAGTAACCAGTGTGACTGTGGGAAATAACCTAAACTCTGAGGCTCGAATTCCTCTATGTAAAAGAGAACCTGTATTTGCTCATAGGTTGATTGCTATTTAAATAAGCAGACACATGTAAAACACATTTTCCGGAACTACATAAATAAACATGAGCCTGGCACTCCCCGCCCGTTTGAGTTGTGGGAAGACTGTAAAATCCGTGAGCCGGATTTTCTCTTCCATCATTCAGTAGGTCAAGGTAAAATTTTTATGAGTGTAAGGAGAGGATGGATCCATGTGGAAAGCCAGTTGTTAGGCTGAATGTCTCTCCTGCCCCTAACTGGCTCTAACCACTGCCAAGATCAAGCAGCTCTGGTGAGTTGGGCTGAAGCCCTGATTTCTCCCCGGCTTTGCTAAAATACCTGCAGAGCGTCTTTGGGGTATGCAGACCTTCCTTCAACTCATGGCGGAGTTACACCCTGAGGAACCAACCGTAAGCTGAAAATACCTTAAGTCAGAAATGCATTTAATACACCTAATCTACCCTACATCGTGGGTGAGCCTAGCCTACTTCCGTTAGCCTACAGCTGTGCAAAACCATCCCCCACAAAGGCTCTTCTATAATAAAGTGCTGACTACCTCATGTAATTAATCGAATCCTGTACCAAAGATGGAAAACCAAATGGTTGCATGGGTATTGGACAGAGGTGTGTTGGCTGCTTGCTCTCCTGACTGCATGACTTAAGCTGTGGGAGCTCGAGCTGTGGCTTGCTGCTCCGCATCATGAGAGAGTACCCTACTACGTCTTCCTAGCCTAGGAGAAGATCAAGATTCAAAATTCTAAGTACAGTGTCTACTGACTGTGTATGACTTTCGCACCATCGTAAAGTCAAAAACTCTGAAGCTGAACCATCATAAGTTGGGGACTGTCTGCAGTTATGTCGCTAATTGGTTCAGTTCTACTTTTGATGAAATCAAAGGTGTTTGCCTGGTGGCCTGTGGCAGCTTGCCGAGGGTCCACACCTTGGCTGGCCTGTGGGCCTCAGCCTTCTCCCTCTGGTGACATCACAGGCTGCCCCTGGGGCATTTTTCAGCCTCTCATCTATGGCTCCAGGCAGGTCAACCTCTGGTACCTGGTTCTTTCCTTGTTCTCAGCTTAGTTTGCTTTTGCTGTCTTGCAGTTATTCCCTACCAAAGCAACTGGCCAGTTTCCTCAATGCTTCCTTTTCTGTAGGTCTCCGAAGACAGTCTGTCTTTCTGTTTTGGTTTCAAGGGTCTCAAAGGATGACAAGAGCAATGCGTCCTATAATGCAAGAGCATCCCTTGTGCCATCTCACTTTATTAATTTTTTATTTTTGTTACAAAAATTTTTCCCTTCAAAGTTTACTTATTTATTTTGAGAAGGAGTGGGGGAGGCAGAGAGAGAGCGCATCCCAAGCAAGCTCCGTACCATCAGCGCAGAGCCCTACCTAGGGCTTGAGCTCATGAACCATGAAATCATGACCAAAGTCAAAATCCAGAGTCGGGGGGCGCCTGGGTGGCTTAGTCGGTTAAGCGTCCGACTTTCGCTTAGGTCATGATCTCGCGGTTCGTGGGTTCGAGCCCCGCGTCNTCACATCATGGCCCTCTTATCTATTAACTCAGTGACCTTGGCAAAGTCACTTAACCTCTCTTCATCACCATTTTCCACCTCTAAAATAGGGAAAAATAGGAGCCCCTGGGTGTCTCGGTTGGTGAAGGATCTGCCTTCGGCTCAGGTCATGATCTCATGGTTTGGGGGTTTGAGCCCCACATCAGGCTCCTCACTGACAGCTCGGAGTCTGCTTGGGATTCTGTCTCTCTCCCCCTCTCCCTCTCAAAATAAATAAATAAATTTAAAATAGGGGAAAATACCACTCACTTACCATGCTTGTGAGGGGTTTAAATGATAGGTGATGTGGTATATAAGGGTTCAATTAATGAAGAAAGTCACAGAAGAAGGGATCAACTCATGAAGAAAATCCTGGCCGCTCAAGTAATGCCAGCGCCTTTTTCGCCCCTTCAGACCCACTCTCCATTCTTCTCTACCCTGCTCTCTGTTCCTCTGCTTGGGTTTGGTCAAGGAGGAGCCCTTGCAAGAGATCAAAGGAAGGGGGTAGAGTGAAGCCAGGGGTTCATTTCCTTGGCTTCCTGTCCTCAGGGTCACCTCAGGGTGGCTGTGTTCCTTGAGAAAAGGCCACAGCTCTTCTCAAGGCAACCCTTTCTCTGTATGACACTTTCCCTTCTGGGTTCCAGTCACTACTCTGCCTCCTCGATCTTTGAACCCAGGAGCAATAACAGCCTCAGGATCCTGCACTGACCTTAACCGGCATAGCTGGGAGCTTCCAGAGTGACTTCCTTCTTGGTGGACTCCTTACGTCTCCTAGACTTGGGCCTTTAGGGCATCTCTCCCCACGAGGATTGGAGGAAATAATCCAATGAAATAAAACACTAGAGTACTTTGTTCACAATAAAGCACTGTATGAGTACAAGGGTTTTATTAGTCGACTGAGTCCCAGCAGGTGACAAAATGACTATAAGGATCATGTCGGAACAACATCTGGTGACCTATGATACTTAAATTATGCCTCTCTTCCTATTTAGGCGTTTGGGTTATAATTTCAAAACACAATATATCAAAATAGTGCCCAGATGTTACTGAGAACCCAAGGAAAAAATGTCTTTAGGCATCCGTGTTTTAGGCAACCGGTCCCTAGAGTGTCCTCTTGTGTTTTCTACTGCATGACCTGAGGAATTAAAGGTCTATCTATCTCTTCAGGGGCATCTGGGTGGCCAAGTTGGTTAAGTGTCTGACTTTGGCTCAGGTGGTGATCTCACAGTTCGTTACTTTGAGCCCTGCATCGGGCCCTGTGCTGACAATGCAGAGCCTGCTTGGGATTCTGTCTCTCTGCCCCTCCCTCACTTGTGCTCTCTCTCTTCCAAAATAAGTGAATAAACTTAAAAAAAAACCCACAAGAAAATGAACTCTCTAAAAAAATAATAATACATAAAAGTCTATCTCCTCGACAGGCTGCAGCCCCGGGGTCTCACTCAGGACTCCACCAGCTCTGTTTTCATCACTGACACACCTGTCTTACCAAAAGGTGAGCAAGTTTGATGTGTAAGCCATATTTTCTTGGTCTGTGAATTACTGGACCTTTCCCGAGTCCCTGAATACACTTTAACATAATTTAACATGCGTGTCAGACATCTTCATTTCTGCTCTCTTTTTCCCTCGGGCTGTACGACTAGTCCTTAGAGCTGGTGGGTAGAGATATCCCACCCCTTTTGGCACTGACCCTAGGCCCGAATTAAATTTGGGGGCAGCCCTGTCCCTGAAGCTAGCCGTTCTCTGAATCATACGCTCAGCTATCTCGCAACACAACTTTCTCTCTCTACCTTTGCAGCGAGATCAGTGTTTCTACAGTCCCCTCTCTTAGTTAAATCTCACCCACCTCGTCTTGGCCCATCTTGGCCAACTTCCTTCCTATTTGTATTAATAAACGTCTCCTCTGGTTCTCACTTATCTAAGACTCAATGTCCTCCCCTTCTTTCCTTCTCTCAAATACCACTCTCAAGGACAGGTTCCCACCTTCTTGCCCAGCAGCCTCTCAGTCAGGATACGCCACAGTCACACTTAGATTGCAAACTCATCTTAGCTGTGGTGAAAGCATAGCAACAACTCACATAATGAAGGACGTGTCCTTCATCATACTGTGGGCAAATCAAGTGACCTTGTCTCTGTAGCCACAAAACTCAGGCTGAATAGATGCTAAATCGTTGTACACGCGTAGGAGGTACGGGTCCTACTTAAGGCCAATTTTTATTATTCACTCATCTTTCCCTCAAATCATTTCAATTTAACTGCCCACTAGGGACCACTTCTTGATTTAGGTTGAGTTGTACCGCGTAGAAGTTTCACCACTTTCTTTAATTGATAACCAAGGGTGACCCTTTTCCTCTGTGAACATAATTACCTTTCATTATAGCTTGTTTCTGTCCTCCTCCAGTCCTGTGATTCCACAGCTATTCTTTCCCTAAAAATAAAAATTGTTCCTGTTAAGGTCAGCAGCAAAAAAAGAGCCAAACCGGGCTCAACATAATGGCAGAAATGTACTTTTAAATAAGGTAACGAGCTGAAAATTGCCAACAAGGTCATTGTAAACCCTAACTGTCCAGTTACGGTTTGATGGAGACCTGGAATGATCCAGAAACCCAAAGGACATGAGTGAATGGCAGAATGCTCAAACCAGCACCATGATCTGGTAACATCCGTCCTAATTCCACCCAAGAACAGCTTCAGCGATCCAGCTGGCTCCCCTAGGTAGCAAAGCCATATGGTTTGACACATTCACTTTGTTGGAGTCAGCACCAGAGATAGGTGCAATACGTTTCCTTTTAAAGGAAATGGAAGCACTTTGGCTTTTAAAAAACCAAAAACATACAAACCTTTTATTGAAGTGTAACATATGTACCGAAAACTGCACAAATCTTTAATTTTTATTTATTTTTAAAAAGTGTTTATTTTTGAGAGACAGAGCAAGTGCAAGTGAGGAGGGGCAGAGAGAGACAGAAGATCTGAATCGGGCTCTGCACTGACATCAGTGAACCTGATGTGGGGCTTGAACTCAGGCACCCCAAGCCTTTTTTTTTTTTTTTTAAAGTAAACTCTATGCCCAATGTGGAGCTCGAACTCACGACCCTGAGATCAAGAGTTGCATGCTACCCACTGAGCCGGCCAGGCACCCCAAGTGCACAAATCTTAAGTCCAAGTTTACTTAATTTTCATTAACTAAGCATGTCCATGTAGCACCTAGATCAAGAAATGAAATGACTAGTCACCTCCAGAAATTGCCTCTGGTGGCCTGTTCCAGTCACTCTTCAGCCCTTCTCCCCTGTTCAGCACTTCTGTTTTGCATACTAAATATTTTAGTTGTGTCTCCCCCACCAGAATGTAAGCGTCATGAGGGCAGAGATCTTTGTTCTGTTTTGTCAAGTGCTATATCCCCTGCTCCTTGACCTGTGCCTAGCCCACAGTTATCACTCAGTAAATATTTCTGAAACAAATGAATTAAACTCTGTAAGGAGGAATGCTAAGAAATAAACCTAGCCATCAACAGATGAATGAATAAAGAACGTGTGGTCTATCCATACAAGGGAATTTTATTTAGCCTTAACAAGGAATGAAGAACTGATACCTGCTACAATATGAATGAGCCCTGTTAACACTATGCTAAGTGAAAAAAAAAAAAAAACACCGGACACAAAGGGCCACATAGTGGATGATTCCATTTACATGTAATGTCTAGAATAGGCAGCTCTCTAGAAACAGAAAGTAGATTACTAGTTGCTTAAGGCATGGGGAGGGAGGGAATGTGAATGACTGTTTGATGGGTACAGGTTTCCTTTTGGGGGTCATGAAACTGTTTCAGAAGTAGATACAGGTGACTGGCTACACAATATTGTGAAATGTACTAAATGACACCCAACTGTATACTCAAAGATGGTTCATTTCATGTTATGTGAATTTCACCTCAGTAGACCCAACTTTAAAATGTCCTAAAAAGGACAAAACTTCATGAATTCCTTTTCCTTCAGCACCAGAAAGTGGATTCTGGTACCTGGAGGATCCTGTGTTTGAGGAGGGTGATGGATAGGTAGGCCTCCATTTGGAGTGACTGGACTAGGCTACCCTGCTCTATATAGGAAGGGGAGAGAGGATTCTAGCCATAGGAACTGGCAGACTGGAGTGAGCAGTTGAGTGAAGGTAGGAGTGGATGGAGGAAAAGATGCAGACATTGCCGGGCTAAGAAACTGGAAACAAATCACTTGAGTGGGATTCTTGAGCAAAATGAAGCCCTCTGTGCAGTTAAGGATCATTTCTGAATACAACAGGAAATGTTAATGAGTATAGTTTGAAAACTCTTAAACAGTCAGGGAAAGAAAATACTTCTGAGTCTAGGAAGGTAAGGTCTTGTAGTGGGTTGAATGGTGGCCCCCAAAAGATGTGTCCAGGTCCTAAACCCTGGGAACTTGTGAGTATGACCTTGTTTGGTCAAAAGGTCTTTGCAGATGTAATTAAGTGAAGGATCTCAAGATGTGGAAGTCGCCCTGGATTATCTGGGTGGGTGCTAAATTCCAATGACAAATGTCCTTAAAAGAGCAAGGCATAGAGAGAGGAGAGACTGACGATGGAGGTGAAGAAGACACGACACCCAGAGTTGAAGGTGTAACCATGGATGGAAAGATTGGAGCAGTGTGGCCACAAGCCAAGGAACACTAGGGAATGTTGGGAACCGCCAAAAGCTAGGAGTATGGCCCTTTGGACACCTTGATTTTGGACTTCTGGCCTCCAGATTCTGAGAGTTTAAATTTCTGTCGTTGGAAGCCACTAAGTTTATGGTGATTGTTACAATGGCCCCAGCAAATGAATACAGGCTTGCAAGCAGTGAACCCATGACGCCACAGGCCCAAAGTGGAGGCATCTGTCCCCCATGATAGCAAACCAAGATTTTGTTTCAATCTCTTCCAGAAGTTTGGTCTTTTTTTTTTTTTTTTAACTAATCTCTACACCCACGTGGGGCTCAAACTCACAACCTTGAGATCCACAGTTATCTGCTCTACTGACTGAGCAGCTAGGCGCCCCAGGAATGTGGTCTTTTAACAGTCAACCTGAAATTTCCGGATCAGCACGTCATTTGCATGATAAAACCCCCCTGCCCTGCCCTTTCCCCGCAAAAAGAAGTCGTCCTGGCTTGAAAACAATCCTTCTTTTCTTTTGCTGATACTTCCTTGCTCCACCACCCGCCTGCCTATAAAATCCTTCCATTTTGTGCAATTTTCTATCCCTGTACTTGCTAGATGGGATGCTGCCTGGTTCATGAATCGCTTAATAAAACCAATTAGATTTTCAAATTTACTCGGTTGGATTTTTTTTTTTTTTAACACTCAACATGNAGCCAAGAGTTTGGGTCCCCGGGGGACCCAAGGGGGTAGAGAAGATCCCTTTTTGTCCCTGAGAATGAGGGGATGGTCCTCTGGCTTGTACTGTGGCAGAGGAGGAATTCTTATGCTGAAGACCAGCTTGCAACATTTCTTCCCCGTTGGGCCACTGGTCAGCATTAGTGTTGCAGGAATAGGTGTGTGCTCTGGACACAAGTGAGAGCGAGATTTTTAAACAGCAGCCAAGGAGAAAGCAATCTATGTTAGCTTGGTGGAAATAAAATGTTACTGCTCTGTGAGCTTATTAATTCAGAGTAGGGAAAGGAAATTGGCAAAGTCTGCCACCTTTTATTTGATAAAATGACCAGCCACCTGAGGCAGGCATGTTTTGAAGAACCCGGGTGAAAATGCTCGCTGGGTGAGGATGAAGAGGGGGGGTGAGCAAGTTTGATTTTTGAAAGAACAATGAATGCCACATTCTGTTGATCCTACATACGTGCTGTCTCCTATGAATAGAATGTTGAATTTCAAAACTGTTCTCTATTGGAAACTGTGTTACAAAGAGAGGGAGCTAGGATAGGGAGGCGAAAGGAGAGGATCTTTGCCATAGTTATTTAACATTAAAGCTTTCCTTGTACAGCTCAGCACTATCAGGTGGATATTATCCTCCTGGGTTATATAATGTTTAAGTAGCCTTGGACACTTTGTTCCTGTTCACATGCAACTTCATATTTTATGTATAAAATAAACACCCCATATTTTCTATGTAAGAATTACTCCCTTCTCTTTCTTTATTTTTTTAAAGGTTATTTACTTACTTTGAGAGAGAGAGAGCATGAGCAGGGAGCGCATGTGCACACAGGGAGTCAGGGAGGGGCAGAGAGGGAGGGAGAAAGAGAATCCTAAGCAGGCTCCATGCTGTCAGCACAGAGAGCCCAATGTGGGACTCAAACTCACAAACAGTGAGATCATGACTTGAGCCAAAACCCAAGGCTGCATGCTTAACTGACTGAGCCACCCAGGCGCCCCTCACTGCCTTTTGTTTCAGTTCATAAAGCATGATTACTTAGATAGAGACTAGACTGATTCTTTGACTAGGTCCTACGGATATATGGTAAAGCTTGACTGAAAATTTTCAGACTACAAAAATAACATCACCTCCGCTTTCTTCCCCTCTTCTATCCATTTATCTTATAAAAACAAGATAGAGAAAGTATATCTTCTCGGTTCTTCTTTTTCATCTCCTTTTCCGCTTCAGTCTATATGTAAGGCATACATTATTCATCCTCCACTAGTTTATTTAATAATCTCCCTTCCTTTTTTCCCTTCACACCCACGATCTATAAATTAGCATCTGTGATATATAGATTCTAAATAGAAGGTGGAATTCTGTCTTACAATCTGGAACATTTCTTATGTTATTTCTCATTGAAAGTAAAGCAAAATCTGCAAGTATTGTATCAGTCAGGATTCCGACAGTGAAGAGGGGTCACCATGGGTATTCTAGGAATCAAACCTCTCACAGATGCGGGAAGTGCTGGGGAAGTGAATGTCTGGAAGGAGGAATCCCCCGACCAGAGAGCCATTAGCCACTCCCGGAAGCATTGGTGCATTTGCAGCATTCAGAGCTTTCAGGAAAGTTCAGGAAGCCAAGTGCATCCAGCTGCCCAAAGCCAGGCAGTGAAAGAAGGAGTTGATGGAGAGGTTTATGGGAGGCTGTAGCCTCTGTGTAAGTCCTGCCACAGTGTGTGGGGGGCTACAGACAAGTCCCTGGTGGTGGGCCTGAGGCAGCTGTTGACTAGCAGAGCCAACAGTAGGTAATGGGATCTGGGAGTGGAGGCCATGAGAGCTGAGAAGCTAGGATCTGCTGGGCACCTCTGTTTCTGAGCGTCACTGTATCTGACGGGAAACCTGCCAAACGTAGTGACGGCCGCTCATCTTCTGCCCGACAACAGCCATGTAAGTTCCTCTTGGCCTACTCTAACTCAGAATCATACAAGGGAGGGGCTTCTAGGAAATATAGTTCCCTGCCTTAACTGAGTTGCATAGTACAATTCAGCATAGCACCCACCGCCATGATAACTGAAATGGCGACACACACAAACGCCATTTTTAAATTACTCTTCCATTCTGATGTCCCTCAGCTCAGAATTTAAAACGCAAAAGTATGCCATTCTTTTTACTATGGCTAAGTATACCAGCTTTTGGTGGTATTGGACCTGGAAGGATTGTTGCAGTATGGAGGGAGTGGTGTGTGCTGAGGAGCTCATAGGATTCCCATGGCTCTGACTCATATGTAGTACGTAACCTCCGGGAGATCCTTCCCCTCCATGCCACTTGTTCCCTCACCTTAAAATGGGCAGAACTGTACCCAGTTGGTTTTTGTAGGGTTCAAATGAGAAAATGAAAGTGAAAGCACTTTGTAAACTGCTGGATACCATGCTGGTTGTAAATCTCATTATTCCAAGGAATATTCTTCAGCTTGGCAAATGTTGAGAGCTTATGTATAAAACAGATGCTCAAAAGTAACTGTGAAATGTATTAATTAATGAATGAACATGACTTGGCAACATGGAAAAAAAAATCTAAGGTGTTGGTGAGGACATAATTTCTGATATGGAAGCTGCTAGAGAATGCCTTTACTCAACAAAGCCAGCATCCTCCATGGGCCCTAATCAGTGGCATGTTGATTCAGAAGTTTCCCTGCCCTTACAGAGATTCATTTATTTTCTAGTTAACAAAGAGTAAGGGGGACATAAGTCATCATCATCATCATCACCATCATCATCATCATCATCACCATTTGTTGCCTGAAGGCCCAGAATACACTGGAAGAGCACTGCTGATGGGAGAGGGATTAGTGTTGAGCTCTCTGGAGAGTAATTTGGAAGTCTGGCTCATGACCTAGTAATTCTACTTCTGGGAGTTTATCTGAAGGAAGTGCTCCAATATATACAAATGTGTAACTGCATTCTAGAGGTGAGCCAACTTCATCTCACAGTTGGCTGTGTCTTGTGTTGAAGGAAACACCCGTAGGAACCTTGACAATATATTTTAATTGGGGAGAACTTAGACAGGCATACAAAACTAAGAGAGGTAGCAAGAACATGTGGGATTCCTGGGGCGCCTGGGTGGCTCAGTCAGTTGAGTGTTGGACTCTCGATTTTGGCTCAGGTCATAATCTCACAGTTCCTGAGATTGAGCCCTGTGTCAGGCTCTGTGTTGACAGTGTGGAACCTGCTTGGGATTCTCTCTCTGCCCTCTTCTACTCACTCTTGCTCTCTCTCACAAAATAAATAAATAGACAAAAAAAAAAAAAAAAAAACACACAGAGG
>NW_027536462.1:229750-232497 GCF_008692635.1 Crocuta crocuta
TTCTCCAGATAATGGGAATACAGCAATAAATAAAACAGACCAGTTCCTGCCCAGAGATAGACAATACAGAAATGAACAGTGTAATTAAATGTCAGGTTAAGTACCAGGCAGGAAAATAAAGCAGTGCCAAGGATTACAGAATGATGTGGGTGCTCTTTTTAGATAAGGTGGTCAAGTTAGGCCTCTTTGAGGGAGTGTCATTTGCTCAGCAACTTGAATGAACAGAGGCAGGATATTATACTATTATCTGTGGGCAGAACATTTCAGGAAGGGGAAAAATAAGTGCAAAGGCCCCAAGATGAGAAAGAGTTTATTTAAGGGAGAACAGGGAGGGGCATCTGGGTGGCTCAGTTGAGGGTCTGATTTCAGTTCAGTCATGATCTCACGGTTCGTGAGTTCGAGCCCCACATAGGGCTCTGCTGTCAGCACAGAGTCTTGCTTTGGATCCTCTGTCCCTCTCTCGCTGCCCCTCCTCTGCTCATTCTCTATCTCAAAATAAATGCATAAAGTTAAAAAAAAAATCTTTTTTTTTTTAATGTTTTTATTTCTAGTAGAGAGAGAGAGAGAGAGAGAGCGTGAGCAGGGGAGGGTCAGAGAGAGAGGGAGATACAGACTCTGAAATAGGCTCCAGGCTCTGAGCTGGCAGTCAGCACAGAGCCCGACGCGGGGCTCGAACCCACGAACCGCGAGATCATGACCCAAGCGAAAGTCGGACGCTTAACCGACTAAGCCACCCAGGCGCCCCCCAAAAAAAAATCTTTAAAAAAACCCCAAAAGGCACAACAGGAGGACCATGTGGCTATACCACAGTGGGCAAGTAGAGAGGGTGGTAGTAGCTGAGGTTGGAGAGGGAGCCAGGTTACAGACCACACTGGCTTTTGCTTTGGGTCAAGTCATAGGGGAATCCATTGGAAAGGTTTGAACTGGAGGGTGACTTTTGCTGGCTTACATACCGAAAGGATATTGATATTATAGATGGGCAAGAGTGGAAGCAGAGATACCAGTTGGGATCAGATGGAGTGGGCTATACAGGTGGCTATCAGGAGTCTGGGACCAGGATAGATTAGTGGTGAAGGACATGAAGTCAGAGCCAGCATATACTTTGAAGTCAGAGCTGATGGGATTTCCTACCAGGTCAAATACAAGGTGTGATAGACAACAGTCAAAGATGACTCCAAGGTTTTGGCCTGAGCAAGTGGAAGAATTGAGCTGGCATTTACTGAGATGGGGACTATCAGGCGAGGAACCAATTTGGGAGTAATGCAAAATTTAGTTTGGAAAGGTTAACCTCGACATGCATATTAAGCATCCAAGTGAAGATGCTGAGTAAGCAATTGGGCATATGAGCCTAGAGATCAGAGCAGAAGATATAAATCTGAGACTTGAGGGGCATCTGGGTGGCTCAGTCGGTTAAACGTCCAACTCTTGGTTTTAGCCCAGGTCATGATGTCATAGCTTGTGAGGTTGAGCTCCATGCCAGGCTCTGGGTTGATAGTGTGGAGCCTGCTTGGGATTCTCTCCCTCCCCCACTCTCTGCTCCTCCCTGGCTCTCTCTCTCAAAATAAATAAATAAACTTAAAAAAATAAATTTGAGACTTGGTATAGAGGGTACTTACAGCTATTAGACTGGATGATATCATTTGGGAGCGAGTAGATAGAAAGGAGGTCTAAAGTCTCAGTCCTGGGACACCTTGATGTTTACAAGTCAGAGAGAGGACAATGAGCCAGTAAAGGAAGTTGAGGAGTGGCCAGTAAGGAAGGAAGAAAACCAGGAGAATGTAGTGTTTTAGAAGCCAAATGAAAATGTTTTGAGGGGGACCTAGTTTCCTGGGATGTGTGAGGGATGAAACAGCAAAGTGGGAGGCATTTAGGATTTCCAGGGCTACCAGAGTGAGGAGGTGAACGGTGTAGGTACAGATTAAAAAGAGAAGACAAAAGGTGGCCGAGGGAGAGAGCAGAAGGTCCCAGGAACATGGCAGGACATCAGGGTCCACGAGAAAAACATCATGAATAAAAGGTCCCCAAATGATGGAGAATAGTCAGCAACTTTCTAGAGACAGTAATATCTGGTGTGAATTTGAAGTTATTTCTTGCTGTGTTGTGATTGGCTTTCATTTCCTGCAAACCTCAGTTACAGACAGCTACCCACGGCTGCCATGGGCTAGTGCCCCTTGGGCCGATAATGGAAGAAGGACAAAGTCATGTTGAAAGAGGGCAGAAGGTGAAAGGCCCATGAAGGTGATGTGCTTGGAGGGATAAAGAGGCAAACAGAGCAAGAAATGCCCAGGAGAAATGGAGCCCCCGGGGTGACTCTGGGGGAGGTGCTGGATTTCCCTTGGCTTGTAGAGTGGAGTCCTTAGCATTTCATTTAGATATGAAAGAAAAAGTCTCCTTTGTACTTTTCTGTATTTTCTTTTTTATTAAAAATTTTTTAATGTTTTATTTATTTTTGAGAGAGCAGATGCGGGGGAGGGGCAGATAGAGAGAGAGAAACAGATGATCCAAAGCGGGCTCTGTGCTGACAGCAGCGAGCCTGATGTGGGGCTTGAACTCACGAATGTGAGATCATGACCGGAACTGAAGTTGGACGCTCAACTGACTGAGCCACCCAGGTGCCCCCTAAGATTTTTCTTTTTACAGTGAATATTTATTACTTTTATGATGAGAGAACGCAATTAATGTTTGAAGAAGAATTCACCGATGTATGACTTGGATATTTGTGAGCAATTTCTCTACCTTTCTTGCAC
>NW_027536462.1:232862-234186 GCF_008692635.1 Crocuta crocuta
ATATTTGTGAGCACTGTCTCTAGCTTTCTTGCACATACTTTATTTGACTGGAAAGTGGTTCAAAGAGGGCCTAGCTTCAAAATTTGCCTATAGATAATAGAGGCGTGTGTAACCGAGATGATTCTGGGGCAGGCAGACATGTTCTGAGCTCTTGTAGATCAGCTTTAGGAGGAAGAATGATTGCCAAGGCAGAGATATTACTGTCTCCAGGTTGCCATTTGTTATTCTCTGGTCTGGCTCTGAAATCAAAAGACTGCAGGAGACTTGCTGGGTTCACTGTGGAATTTGGAGAAGACAGATGCACGGTCGTCCTGATGGTAGAATGCATATTTCAGACAGGTAACTATGCCAGCTTCCTCCTTGGCCAGGTAGCCCAGAAAATGGTCATTCATACTGGCTTTATTCCCTCTCAAAGTCCAGCTGGACAGCTGGTTCCCTTTAGGTGTGCATCATCAATCTTGATGTTTGTGCAAGCGATATGAACAAGCTGATACAGAATGGTTCACTGCTCCAGGTGTACACAACAAAAATCATCAATCATTAACATAAAAACCCTTCCAAGAGCCCCCAACTCCAGGTGTTGGGCAAGGCTTCATTATGATTCTAGGTTCCCTTGGAGACGTGCACAATGTGAGCAACCAGAAATACTGTGTAACGCTTTCCCACCCTCCTATTTTCCAGGTTTGTACCACAGAGGGGCAGCAACTTAGACACTCTGTTTCCCGAGTTCAGTACACCTAGGGAAAGACTCTGATTGGTCCATCCTGGGTCAGGTATGCACATCTGGGCCAATCAACAAGTGATAGTATATGTGCATGCCTGTGTGTGTGAGTGTACCAATCTTTGGGGAATTTCTTTTTTAATTCTTTTTTAGTGTTTTATTTATTTCTGAGAGAGAGAGAGAGAGAGAGAAAGAGACAGCATAAGCAAGGGAGGGTCAGAGAGAGAGGGAGACACAGAATCCGAAGCAGGCTCCAGGCTCTAAGCTAGCTGTCAGCACAGAGCCTGACGTGGGGCTCGAACCCACGAACTGTGGGAACATGACCTGAGCCGAAGTCAGATGCCTAACCAACTGAGCCACCCAGGCGCCCCTGAATAGACATTTTTTTGAAGGAGATCATACAAATGGCCAACAGATAAAGGAAAAGTTGCTTCAGAACACTCATCATCAAGGAAATGTAAATCAAAACCAGAATGAGACATTACCCCATACCTGTTAGAGTGACTGTCATCAAAAAGACAAGAGATGGGGCGCCTGGGTGGCTTAGTCGGTTAAGTGTCCGACTTTCGCTTAGGTCATGATCTCGCGGTTCGTGGGTTCAAG
>NW_027536462.1:234196-234558 GCF_008692635.1 Crocuta crocuta
AGTCTGTATCTCCCTCTCTCTCTGACCCTCCCCTGCTCACGCTGTCTCTCTCTCTCTCCTGGAAAAAAAATAAAAAAAAGACAAGAGATAACAAGAGTTGATAAGTAAGGATGTAGAGAAAAGGGGACCCTTTGAACCATTTGCAGGGATGTAAATTGGTAGAGAGCAGTGTGAAATTTTCTCAAAATTTAAAATAAAACTACCATATGAACCAGCAATCCTACTTCTGGGTACATATTTGTAAGAGATGAAATCAGTATCTCAAGAGATATCTGATATCCCATGTTCAATGCAACATTATTTACAATAGCCAAGATATGGAAACAACCTATGTCCATCAATAGATCAATGGATAATGAACG
>NW_027536462.1:234811-249766 GCF_008692635.1 Crocuta crocuta
CGTGTGATATAAAGGAGATATGATACACACACACACACACACACACACACACACACACACACAGAGGCATATTATTCAGCCATGATAAGAAAGGAAATCCTGTCATTTACAACAGCCTGGATGAACCTTGTGGGCATAATGCTAAGTGAAATAAGTCAGACAGAGAAAGACAAACACTATATGATGTCACTTATGTGTGGAATCTGAAGAAAGCTCAACTCAGGGAAACAGAGAGTAGAGTGGTGCTTATCAGGGGCTGGTGGGAGGGGAAATGGGGAGATACTGGTCAAAGGGTACAAACTTCCAGTTATAATGTCAACAAGTTCTGGGGATTTAATGTACAGCATGGTGATTATAGCTAATAAAACTTTATTATATACTTGAAGGTTGCTAAGACAATAAATTTTAAATGTTTTCACCATTAAAAAATGGGAATTGTGTGATGGGATGGAGGTTTTAGCTAATGCTATGGTTGTAATCATTTTGCAATATGGAAATGTACCAAATCAGCACATTGTACACCTTAAGTTTACATAATGTTATATGTCAATTAATACACCTGGGGAAAAATGCTCTTGGAAGCAACACTTGTGGGTATTGAGAGGGGAAGACAGCAGGATTTGGGAAGGAAGAAGTCAAGTTTTGATGCATGATGGCAGACTTGGCTGACCCTATAGGGAGCCTTGCAGTTAGAACAGTCCTGTGGAGTTGTCCAAAGATGGGTGGGGATGGCTGCATCTCTGCAATGATCAGTCAGTGGATGTGGGCTGCCCCCAGTGGCTCTATGCAGCTGAGGTGGACCCCAGAGGGGAGACTTCTAAGGACAGCCTGCTGACCATACTCTCGAAGTTGGATAACAAAAGGTAAGATCTGGGTGATGTGTTACAGTATTCACCACGATGCCCACTTGGCACGAGTGGTAAGCAAAAATAAATTAATTCTAGGGCATTTGAAACATAATGCTATATTGTATTTCAGAAGGGTTATATACTGCTTATATTAAGTTTCAACCTGGAGGGGCACCTGCGTTGCTCAGTCGGGTTAAGCATCCAGCTTTGGCTCAGGTTATGATCTCATGTTTTGTGAGTTCAAGCCCTGCGTCGGGCTCTGTGCTGACAGCTTGGAGCATGGAGCCTGTTTCGGATTCTGTGTCTCCCTCTCTCCCTGCCTCTCCCTTTGCTTGTGCTTGCTCGCATGCATGCTCTCTCTTTCAAAGAAAATTAAAAATTTCAATCTGAATCTAAAATATATGACAAATAAAATCTAATCAAACTAAAATCAAAGGGAAATCTAAAATTAATTTTAAACAGGTAATTCAACCACATTCTACTTTTAAAGCATGTTAGACATTTCTTACTCTAACTCCGAACACTTGCTGGGCACAGGAGAGGCACAAACAGGAGATAATTTTCTCCCTCTCTTTTAGGGCAATGAAGTAGGATCTAGAATTCATCAGTGTCAGTAGATAAAAATGGTAATCAGTTTAAAAAAAAAAAAGTTCAGTGGGTACTATCAGAAAAGATTCTATCAGTGTTTACTTTCATCATCCATTTAATAATTCTTATGTGAAGAATTAATTTCCTGTTACCAACACAAAATTAATGTTACAGTGCATCATTGTGCAGAGTGAGAATTGTTATGTGAGCCCATCACCTTCAGATTTGTGAGCAAAATCAAGTATTGGTTTTAGGTCACCATTTTGGGGTGGTTTATTACACCTGAACGGGCCCTAAGCCCTTCAACCAAAGGGCGCCTTCTCTAGCCCAATTCCCCCATTTCTCCCAGTGGCTTCAACATCCTCCTAGTTGCCTAGGCTTGAAACCACAGTCATTCTGTGCATACTTTCCTTCACCCCCCAGGACTGGTCAATTGCCAGGTCTCCTCAGTTCCATATTGCTTGCTTCTGTTTCATCCCCTCCAGGCTCACTGTAATTATCTTGCTTTCCCTCTTGCCTGGATGATCACAGTAGTCTCCTAAATTCTCTCTTTGCCTTCGGGCTTCCTCATTCCAATGCTCTCGCCTCTAAATCTTTAATGGTTCTTGAATACTAGCATTCAAGGTCTTTCCTAAACCAGCCCTTACCTTGCTGTGAGGATTAACTGTATGTGTCACCGTGGCTGGGCCACGAGGTGCCAACGTATCCGATCAAACATCATTCTGAGTGTTTCTGTGAGGGTGGGTATTTTTGGATGAGATTAACATTTAAATTGCTGGACTTTGAGTCACACAGATCGCCCTCTATAAAGTGGGTGGGCCTCATTCAGTCACTTGAAGGCCTGAATGGAACAAAAAGACCACCCTCCCTGGAGCAAGAGAGAATTCCACAGCAGACTGTCTCTGGACTTGGACTGCAATTTATAATTGGGTGGTTAGGGTAGGCCTCACTGACTAGGTGACATTTGAACAAAGACTTAAAGGTGAGAGAGTTAGTTATGCAGATACACGGGAAAAGGGAGGTCCAGACAGCATTGTTTAAGTGTCTTATAATGAGCATTTATTGCATTTGTTAACAACACCAACCCTCAAGAGGTAATGATCATTTTGCCTTCTATCACAATCTATTCATTTTGCCTGTTCTTGAACTTGGACTGGAACGACACCATCTATACTCTTCTGAATTTGGCTTCTTTCATCTATCAGAGTATCTGTGTGTCAGTAATTTGTTCTTTTTTGTGCCTGTATATTATTCTATTGTATGAATACACCGGCAATGCATTGATCCATTTGTGGATGGACATTTGGGTTGTTTCCAATGTTTACTAGTCTGAATAGTGCTGCTATGAATATTCTTTCACACGTATTTTGGTGGACACATGCACTCATTTCTCTTCGGTATGTACCAAGAGGTGGGATTGCTGGGTCATAAGGTAGGCATATATTTAACTTTGGTAATATTGTAAAATTGTTTTCCAAACTGGTTGTATCAATTTATACTTCCACCAAGTTGTGCCAGTTGCCCTACATCCTTTGGTTATCAGCATATATATATGGGGAGAGGAGGAGAGAGAGCAGGAGATTTGACATACAGTGTTGTACAAGTTTAAGGTGTAGGACATATAGATTTGACACATTTATATTGCTATATGATCTCCACAGTTGCATTGGCCTACACCTGTATCGTTTTACATAATTATCATTTCTTTTAGTGCTGGGAACAGTTAACATTGAGTCTTTAAGCAAGTTTAGTGTTTATAATACAACTTTGTTGTCTATAATAACTGTACCGTGTATTAGGTCTCTAGGACTTATTAATCTACTAGTTACTAGTTAATCTACTGGTATACCCTTAAATATTTCCCCTAATCCCCCACCCCTCAGCCCCTGGTAATCACCATTCTACTATCTGCTTTAATGAGTTTTTCTTTAGATTCCACATATAAGGATATCATATATGTGACAATCAACTTTAGGACTAGTGTGCTTTACATACTTTAACGTATGCATGCTATACCTCCATTTTAAAAAGTTGATTCAGAACAATGGAGTTCTCAATGTGAAAAACTCTCAGGAGTACTTTTTATCAATTTATTGTTATATGCTTTTCCTTTTTTATGTTTACCCAAAAGTAATGTATGATAAAAAATAAATGTCCAAATATTCCCAAAAGACCCCTTTTAATAAATATGAAATTGAAACTCTAAAGTGATTAAAAAACACACATTTTTGTCCACATATATTCAAATTCAGAGGGACCATACATGATCACTCATTTCCCAATATGATAGAAAAATGCCCAACCAACTCATTAGAATCCATCCCAGAGAGTACAATGCTGAAGCCTTGTCCGTGGGTCCTTTAAGGCACTGTCCAGAGGAGGGCTGGCAGGTGCATGGCTGAGCCTGTCAAGAATGACCAAGGTTACTGACAAGTACTTGGTGAAGGTCAGTGGTTGAGTTGCCTTGTCAGCTCCTAACCTAGTACATTTGTAGGCTTCAGGCTTCTGGCTCCACTTTGGAAGAGCTTCTATTGTGACTTCATGATAATGACCAGCTCGACCTTGCCCTCTGCCCCCACTCACGTACCACCCACAGGATCTGGGGCAGCCTGGTGCTGTCTCACCCTCTCAACTCCAACTAGGACCAACCTCTGAATTCCCTTTCTACCATGTTCTGTCTTTCCTCAAGTGTACTGGAATAGGATAAGTCAGCAAACTGTCTCAAAACCAGCTAAAGCATTTACCATATTTCACAAACTTGGGGCCCAGCATGTAAAGTCACTGCTGGGTCAGGATCTGATAAGAGTTTTATCTCAAAGACTTACCCAAAGATAGTACATTGGATATGGAGTTCAATTCTAGTTGGTCCCCATGACTAGATTGTGGAGATTTAAGCTTGATTTCATCAGCTGTTCTTTTGTATAGTCTTAAAAATCAAGAATAATGTTCATTTAGCTTCATATAAACTAGGGCTCCTTCCTGCATTTTAATCCAATTCTCAGAACTGTCATTAGGCTTTAAATTCAATTCACAGATATAATATTTAGAGATTGTTTTTTTCCTCACTGAGATTTAGTATATTATTTGTTCCCAACCCATGTGATTTCCAAGTATCTAAAATGTATAAATTATTTATGGTCCAGATGGTGATCTGATACTTTGCCTCTCAAAACGTTCTGCTCTTTTTTTGCATGCATAAATGTTCAATTACAAGATTCAGGTTGGTCTTTAGGTACTAGTATAATAGCCCAAGGCATTTTTTATTACAAATAAACACTCCAGTTTGAAGCAACCATTTTTCCCTTTGATTTTCATGGCTTAAAATTAAACACTATTTTTCTCTGGGAGNCCTCTTGCTGGGGGTGGGGATTTCTTGGCCAAATTAAAAATGTCCAAGTTTCAAAATGAGAAGCTGGAAATAAACTGCTAATTGTTCCCCAATATACTTCTGGTTTATTTATATATCTATANTGAGGATAGAAACTACATTACCCACCTTCCTTTACAGCTAGGTATGGTCATGTGATTTCATTCTGGCTAACCATACGTGAGCAGAACTGATATGTGCAATTTGTGGGTCATGTCCTTAAAAGGGCAGAGGTTGCTGCCCCCCATCTCTTCCTACTTCTTGCTGGCTGGAAAAAGTATGTGCTAATGAGCCATCTTGGACTGTATGGACAAAGCTCCACCCAGTCATGGCAGTTCCATAAGACAGAGGAGCCTGACAACCAACATCGTGCCGACAGAGCAGCCCCAGACAACATATGCTCAGATGTTGTTAACATGAGGGAGAAATGAACTGCTTTCTGTCATGTAAGGCATTATTATTTTGGCTCTCTGAGACAACAGTTAAAACTATATTCTAATGAAAATCACTGATACTTAGGCAGAATGATAGAAAATTTTGATCAAAAGCCTAGAAAAATGACCAATAAAAGCTTTCATCGTCCATTTGCAGTTAAGGGTTGGAAAAAGCATTGATGAATTTTTCTTGATATAGGGTCATAGGCATTTTTTGATTAAATGCTTGAAGAAAAATCTTTCAAGTCTGAGGCTAAAGGTCTTTTTGCCTCCTCTTAAGACTGTATCAGGGACTGATTCAGCACTTAGACTTAAATCAGGAAGTTTCTCAAATACATCACCATGGGTCTTAAATACATCCGAAAGAGTTGCTCACATATCAGCAAGGGTCTCAAAGAAGTTGGGAAGGTCTCAATGCTATCAGAGTCTCAAACAAAACAAAAAGGGTCTCAAAGATGTCAGGAAAAGTTCCAGTGTCCTTATGTATGTAAGGATGGGTCTAAATAGGTCAGGAAAGGGGCGCCTGGGTGGCTTAGTCGGTTAAGCGTCCGACTTTCGCTTGGGTCATGATCTCGCGGTTCGTGGGTTCGAGCCCCGCGTCGGGCTCTGTGCTGACTGCCAGCTCAGAGCCTGGAGCCTGTTTCAGAGTCTGTATCTCTCTCTCTCTCTGACCCTCCCCTGCTCACGCTGTCTCTCTCTCTCCTAGAAATAAATAAAACATTAAAAAATTTTAAAAAAAATAAATAAATAGGTCAGGAAGACACTCACATATATCAGGAAGAGGGTCAAGTGAGTGAAGAAGAATCTCAACTAGGTAGGGAAGGGTCAAAATCATGTCAAGATGGAGAAGTCAGAATGAGTCTCAAAAAAGAAGGAAGTGCTCTAAGCAGAACCATGGTAGCTGGCAAGATTAAGCACCTTAAGAAAGGCAGCAAAAAGGGAGCCAAAAAGAAAGTGATCTAATTTCTAAGAAAGATTGGTATGATGTGAAAGCACCAGGTATGTTCAGTTAATAATAAATAGTGGGAAAACACTCATGACAAAAATTCCAGGAAACAAAATTTTATCTGATGGCCTCAAGGGTAGTGTTTTTGAAGTGAATCTTGCTGATTTAAATGATAAAATTGCATGTAGATAATTAAAGCTAACTACTGAAGCTATTCTGGGCAAAAATTGCCTGACTTACTTCCATGGCATAGATCTTACTTGTGACAAAATCTGCTCCACAGTAAAAAACAAACAAACAAAAAGATGGCCAATGATTAAAACTCATGTCAATGTCAAGACTACTGAAGGTTATTTGCTTCATCTACTCTGCATTGGTTTTACTAAAAATTGCGACAATCAGATTTGGAACAGCGCTTACACCTAGCACCAACAGGTCTGCCAAATCCAGAAGATAATATAAATCATGACCGCAGAGGTACAGACAAATGACTTAAAAGAAGTGGCCAATAAACTGATTCCAGACAGTATTGGAAAAGACACAGAAAATGTTTGCCAATGTATTTATCCACTCCATGACATCTTTGTTAGAAAAGTAAAAATGATGAAGAAGCCCAAGTTTGAATTGGGAAAACTTAGGGCATTTCATGGTGAAGGTAGTCATCCTGAAAAAGCTACTGGGATGAGGCAGGTGCTGAAGTTGAAGGAGCTGATGAATATGAGCCATCAGTCTAAAAATATGTTTGAAATTCAGACTTTCAGTGGTGACAAATAAAAAGTCTTATTTGTGACCCAAAAAAAAAAAAAAAGGATAGATCTCAACCATGTCAAAAAGCATCTCAGTCATACTGGAAGAATCTCAAATAGTAAGGAGGAGTCTTAAGCACCTCAGGAAAGGTCTCAGGCAAGTCAGAAATTGTCTCAAATATGCCAGAGTCTCAAGTCAAGAAAAATGTCAAATACTTCTTAAAGAATTCAAGCAAGTTAAGAAGGGTACTAAGTAATAAAGAAATGTCTGAAGTAGAAAGGAATCATTTTGAAGAGTCAGAAAAGGGTCAAATAGATCAGAAAAGGTCTTAAGCAAGTGATGAAAGGTTTCAAATATGTCATGAAGGGCCCCAAATAATCTGGAGGAATCTCAAAAAATTATGAATGGTCTCAAATACATCAGGAAGCATCTCGAACAAGTTATAAAAGGTCTCAAACATGTTAGGAAGGGTCTCAAAATCACGAAGAAGAGTTTTAGATACAGCAGAAAGGGACTCAGACAAAAAGAGTCCAAATACATCAGGCAGAGTCTCAAATATTTCAATAAAGGTCTTAAGCAGTCAGTAAGAGATTCAAATACATAAGGGAGGGTCACAAACTTGTAAGGTAATGCTTTAATGACGTTTGAAAGGATCTCCTACTGAAAGAAACCGTCTTTAATATGTCATAAAAAAAAAGTCATGGGGGGTAGCAAACAAGTCAAAAATGACTGTTCACATGGTAGGTGTCTTAACATCATTAGGAATTCTCGATCAGTAATGGTCCTAAAGAAGTCAGAAAGTGGCTCAAACAGGTTATCAACTCAAATATTTTAAGAGGAGTCTCGACCACATCAGAAAGAGTTTGAAGAAAGTTAATTGTTTCAAATGCAACAAGGCTCTCAAATAGGTTAGAAAGGGTCTCAAATTCACCAGCATTGATTTCAAGCAGCAAGAAGGGGTCTCAAATTCAAGAAAACTTTGGAACAAGTCAGGAAGAGTTTCAAACAAGTCAAGAAGAGTCTCAAATACACCGTAAAATGTCTCAAATATGTCAGGTATCTCAAACATATCAAGAAGTGTATCGTACAGGGGCGCCTGGGTGGCTTAGTCAGTTAAGGGTCCGACTTTCGCTTAGGTCATGATCTCGCGGTTCGTGGGTTCGAGCCCCACGTCGGGCTCTGTGCTGACTGCCGGCTCAGAGCCTGGAGCCTGTTTCAGTCTGTGACTCCCTCTCTCTCTGNCATGACAGGAAGGCTCTCAAAGTTATCAGGAAATCTCACATACAACAAGGAGGGCCTCAAACACATCATGAAGCATCTCAGATATGTCCAGAAGAGTCAAATATGTCAGGAGAGTTTATCTAGTACATCTGGAAGGGGCTCAAGGACGTCAGGAAGGGCATAAATGTTGTGAGGAAGAATCTTAGGTCAGGTCTCAAATATTTCAGTAAGCATATTAAGCAAGTAAGAATGAGTGTCAAACAAGTCAAGAAGTGTATAAAATATGACAGGAAGGCTCTCAAATGGTCAGGAAGAGTCTCAGACAAGTCAGAAGGGGTCTCAAATAATCAGAAAGAGACATTAACATTTCAGAAGTATCCAACCAGGCAGGGAGCATCACACATAATCAGGAAAAGACTTTGACATGTCAGGAAGAGTCTTACACAAGGGAGGAACTTTCTCAATCATATAAGGAGGAATAAAAGAAATCCAGAAAGATCTCACTCAAATTAGAAAGGGTCTCAAACAGAAAAGAAGATTCTTATATATGGCTGGAAGGACCTGAACATGTCAAGAAGAGTCTCCAGAAGTTGAGAAATGTCTCAAGAAAGTCAGAATGATATGAAATATACCATGAAGAGTCTGAAACAAATCATGAAAGGCCCTAAACATGTCAGAAAGTCTTTTTTTCTCTTTGTTTTGACAATAGCTTCATTGAGATATAATACACATACCATACAGTCCATCCATCTAAGGTATACAATTCAATGGCTTTTAGTATGTCCACATATGTGTGTAACCATCATCACAGTCAATTTTAGGACATTCTTATCACTTTAAAAAGAAACCTTATATCCTTTGGCTATCACCCCCCTAATTCCCTGCCCCTTGCCCCAGCCCTAAGCAACCACTAATCTAATTTCTGTCTCTATAGATTTTTCTATTCTGGACTTTCAAATGAATTGAACCATATAATGTGTGGTCTTTTTTTGATTGGCTTCTTTCACTTAGCATAATGTTTTCAAGGTTCACTCATGTTGTAGCATGCATCTCTACTTCTTTGCAGTGGCCAAATAATATTTCACTGCATGGATATACCACATTTACTTATCCATTTATCCACTGATGGACATTTGAGTTTGTTTCCACTTTTTGGCTATTATGAATAATAATAATAAACATTCAAGTACAAGTTTTTGTTTTCACTTCTCTTGACTACATACATAGGAATGGAAGTGTTGGGTCATACGGTAACTCTATACTTAATTGCTTGAGGAAATGCCAGACTATTTTCCAAAGCAACTGCACCATTTTACAGTGTCACAGTATCACCAATGCATGAGGATTCCAATTTCTCTACATCTTTGTCAACTCTTGTCATTTGACTGATTTTAGCTGTTCTAGTGGTTGAGAAGTAGCATCTCATCGTGGTTTTGATCAGAAAGTCTTATATACACCAGGAAGGGTCTTAAACAAGTAATGGTCTCAAGGAGTGAGGAAAAGCCTCAAACATGTAAGAAAAGGATACAAAGTAGTCACAAAAAATTTTAAATCCCTCAGAGTAGGTTTCACACAGAAAGAGAGTCTCCAATATGTCAGAAAAGGTCTCAAAAAGTTAGGAAGGATTAAAAACATGTCACAAGTTATGCCAAACATCAGAAACTGTTCATTACAAGTGTTACAGAAATAAAATTGATCTTTGTATATTGATCTTGCATTCTGTAACCCTGATTAATTCATTTATTAGTTCTAATATATTTATATATTGTATTCTAACATATATATTTTTTAAATGTTTGCTTCCTCTTTTTGAGAGAAAGAGAGCAAGTAGGAGAGAGGCAGAGAGGGGGAGGGACAGATGACCCAAAGTGGGGCTCTGCACTGACAGCAGCAACCCTGATACGAGCCTCTAACTCACTATCTGTGAGATCACGACCTGAGCTGAAGTTGGACGCCCAACCAACTGAGCAATCCAGGTGTCCTGCTAATATATATATTTTAGTGTACTCCTTAGAATTTTCTTTTTTTTTTCTTTTTTAAAAAATGTTTATTTGTTTTTGCAGAAAGCTTATGAAAGAAATGGAATAAAAAACAAAGAAATAGAAAAACAATCTATGCTCATGGATTGGAAGAACAAATACTGTTAAAATGCCAATACTACCTAAAGCAATCTACACATTCAATGCAATCCCTACCAAAATAACACCAGCATTCTTCACAGAGCTAGAACAAACAATCCTAAGATTTGTAAGGGACCCGAAAAGACCCCAAATATCAAAAGTAATGTTGAAAAAGAAAACCAAAGCGGAGGGAACACAATTCCAGACTTTAGCTGTATTATGAAGATGTAATCATCAAGACAGTTTGGTGCAGTATGTCACAAAAACAGACACATAGATCAATGGAATAGAATGGAGAACCCAGAAATGGACCCACAATGTATGGCCAACTAATCTTCGACAAAGCAGGAAAGAGTATCCAATGGAAAAAAGTCTCCTCAGCAAATGGTGTGGGAAAACTGGACAGCAACATGCAGAAGAATGAAACCGTACCACTTTCTTATACTATACACAAAATAAATTCAAAATCGATGAAAGACTTAAATGTGAGACAGGAAGCCATCAGAATCCTAGAGGAGAGGGGCACCTGGGTGGCTTAGTTGCTTAAGCATCGGACTTTGGCTCAGGTCATGATCTTGTGGTTTGTGAGTTCAAGTCCCACATCGGGATCTATGCTGACAGCTCAGAACCTGGAGCCTGATACAGATTTTGTTTCCCTCTCTCTCTGCCCCTCTCCTGCTCATGCTCTGTCTCTCTGTCTCTCAAAAATGAATAAACTGTTGAAAACATTTTTTTTAAATCCTAGAGGAGAAAACAGGCAGCGACCTCTTTGACGTTGGCCATAGCAGCTTCTTGCTCGATATGTCTTCAGAGGCAAGGAAAATGAAAGCAAACATAAACTATTTGGATCTCATCAAGAGAAGAACTTTCTGCAGAGTGAAGGAAACAATCAACAAAACTAAAAGGCATCTCATGGAATAGGAGAAAATATTTGCAAATGAAATATCGGAAGGGCTAGGATCCAAACTCTATAAAGAACTTACAAACTCAACACCCAAATAACAAATAATTCAGTGAAGGAGTGGGCAGAAGACATGAATAGACACTTTTCCACAGAAGACATCCAGATGGCTAACAGACACATGAGAACATGCTCAACATCACGCATCATCAGGGAAATACAAATCAAAACCACAATGAGATACCATCTCATACTTGTCAGATTGGCTAAAATTAACAACTCAGGGAACAACAGATGTTGGCGAGGATGCGGAGAAAGGGGAACCCTTTTGCTCTGCTGGTGGAAATGCAAACTGGTGCAGCCACTCTGGAAAACAGTATGGAGGTTCCTCAAAAAATTAAACATAGAACTATCCTACGACCCCGCAATTGCACTACTAGGTATTTATCCAAAGGATACAAAAATGCTGATTCGAAGGGGCAAAGAGTATTTATAGCAATGCTATCAACAATAGTCAAATTATGGAAAGAGCCCAAATGTCCATCGACTGATGAATGGATAAAGAAGATGTGGTATATGTACAATGGAATACTACTTGGTGGTGAAAAAGAATGAAATCTTGCCATGTGCAACAACATGGATGGAACTAGAGAGTATTATGCTAAGCAAAAGAGGTCAGTCAGAGAAAGACAGATATCATATGATTTCACTCATGTGGAATTTGAGCAACACAACAGATGAACATAGGGGAAGAGAAGGAAAAATAAGATAAAAAACAGAAAGGGAGGCAAACCATAAGAGGCTCTTAAATACAGAGAACAAACTGAAGGTTGCTGGAAGGGAGGTGGGTGAGGGGATGGGTTAAATGGGTGACGGGCATTAAGGAGGGCACTTTTTGGGATGAGCACTGGGTGTCATATGTAAGTGATGAATCACTGGGTTCTACTCCTGAGGCCAAGACTACACTGTATGTTAACTAACCTGAATTTAAAAAAAATTATTAGTGAGAGAGAGAGAGAGGTAGAGGCAGAGAGAGACAGGGAGACAGAGGATCCTAAGCAGGTTCTGTACCATCAGCAGGGAGCCCAATGTGGGGCTGAAACTCACGAACTGCAGATCATGATCTGAACCGAAGTCAGTCACTTAACTGACTGAGCTACCCAGGAGAGCAGGATTTTCTATATTTCAGATCATGTAAAGAGAGAAAGTTTTATTTCTTCCTTTCTAACCTGGATGGGTTTTATTTCTTTTTCTTGCCTAATTGCCCTAGCTAGAATTTTTAGTATAATGTTGAATAGAAGTGGCAAGAACAAATATACTTGTCTTGTTCCTGACCTTAGGAAGAAATCATCTAGTCTTTCACTGTTCTATATAAAGTGAGCTATGGGTTTTTCATAGATATCGTTTACTAGTTTGAGAAAGGTCTCCCGTATTCTTTTTTTAAAATATATTTTTTAAATGTTTGTTTATTTTTGAAGGAGAGAGAGACAGAGTATGAGCAGGGAAGGGACAAAGAGAGAGGGAGACACAGAATCTGAAGCAGGCTCCAGGCTCTGAGCTGTCAGCACAAAGCCTGATGCTGGGCTCAACCTCACAATCTGTGAGATCATGACCTGAGCTGCAGTCGGATGCTTAACAAGACTGAGCCATCCAGGTGCCCCTGGTCTCCCATATTCTTAATTTGTCGCATGTTATTATCATGGAAGACTGTTGGATTTTGTCAAATGCTTTTTCTGTGTCTACTTAGATGATCTTGTGGTTTTTGTTTCCGATTCTATTGACATGGTGTTTTAAAATAACTTGTTTTCAGGGACGCCTGAGTGGCTCAATTGGTTAAGCGTCTGACTTTGGCTCAGGTCATGATCTTGCAGTTTCTGAGTTCAAGGCCAGCACTGGGCTCTGTGCTGACAACTCAGAGCCTGGAGCCTCCTTTAGATTCTGTGTTTCCCTCTCTTTCTGCCCCTCACTCACTCACACCAGGTCTCTCTCTCTCTCAAAATTAAATAAACATTAAAAAAAATAAAATAACTTATTTTCAGATGTTAAACCAACTTCTCATTTCTGTGATAAGTCCCACTTGATCACAGTGCATGAAAGTTTTTATATGTTGTTAGAGTCAGTTTGCTAGTAATTTGTTGATTTTTTTAGGGGGCAGTCTATATTCATAAAGGATATTGGTGTGTAGTTTTCCTGTGATATATTTGCCTCATTTTTGTATCAGAATAATATTGGTGTCATAGGATGAGCTGGAAAGTGTTCCCTCCTCTTCTAGATGTTGGAAAAGTTGATGAAGAATTGGTATTAATTATTCTTTAAATTGTTGGCAAAATTCACCAGTGCAACCATCTGGGCCTAAGCTTCTCTTCATTGATAGTTTTTTTTGATTACCAATTCATATCTTTACTTGTTTCAGATCTATTAATATTTTCCATTTCTTCTTGAGTTAGTTTTGGCGGTTTGTTACCTTCTAAAAATTTGTTCATCTATGTTATCTGATTTGTTGGCATACAATTTTTCATAGCATTCTTTTATAATCCTTTTTATTCCTGTAAGATCGATAGAAATGTTCCCTCTTTCATTTCTGATTTTAATAATTTGGGTTCTATTTCTTGGCCAATGGAGCTAAAGGTTTGTCAAGTTCATTGAGGTCTTCAGGAACCAACCTTTGATTTTGTTGATTTTTTCTATTATTTTTCTATTTCATTAAATTATGCTTTAATCTTTATTATTTCTACTTGCTTTAGGTTTACTTTGCTTTTTTACTTATAGTGTCTTAAGGTGGAAGTTTGTGTTACTGACTGATTTGAAATCTTTCTTCCTTTATAACACAGGCCTTTTACAACTTTTAATTTCCCTCAGTGCCCTGCTTTACCCGCATCTCATAAGTTTTGGTATGTTATGCTTTCATTTTCATTCATCTCAAAGTATTTTCTAATTTCCTTTTTTGATTTATTCTTTGACACAATGATTATGTAGGATTGGGTTGCTTAATTTCCTCTTATTTGTGAGTTTTCCAAATTTCTTTCACTTAATGATTTTCAAGAACATTGTATTGTAATTACAGAACATCCTTTCTATTATTTCAGTCCTTTTAAATTGATGGACATTTAAAAAAATTTTTTTAACGTTTTATTTATTTCTAAGAGAGAGAGAGAGACAGCATGAGAAGGGGAGGGTCAAAGAGAGAGGGAGACACAGAATCTGAAATAGGCTACAGGCTCTGAGCTAGCTGTCAGCACAGAGCCCGATGGAGGGCTCTAACCCACGAACCGAGAGATCATGACCTGAGCCAAAGTTGGACGCTTAACCGACTGAGCCACCCATAATTGATAGGTATTTGTTTTATGGCCTAACATATGGTCTAATTGGGGGAATGTTTCATGTGCACTTGAGAAGAATTTATACTCTGCTATTGTTGGGTAAAGTGTTCTATGGGTATCTGCTTAAATTTAGCTGGCTTATTGTGCGTTCAAGTCTTCCAGTTCCTTGATGATCATCTGCCAGTTAGATCTTCAGCCCAATTATCCTATCCATTATTTAACGTCAGCTATTGAAGTCTTCAACGATTATTGTTGATTTGAATATTGCCCTTTGATGTTTGTCAATTTTTGCTTCATGTACTTGCGTTGTTAGGTGCATATATGTTTATAATTGTTATACCTTCCATATATATTAACCTTTATCATTATAAAGTATACAGTATTATCTCTAGGATCATTTAAAAAATTTTAAAGCCTTTTTATTAATGTTGGTATAGTCATTCCAGCTTTCTTGTGGTTGCTG
>NW_027536462.1:249782-251264 GCF_008692635.1 Crocuta crocuta
AGCTGCTGCTTGCACTATGTATCTTTTTCCATCCTCTTACTTTGAAAGTATTTGTCTTTGAATCTAAATTGTGACAGCAGACAGTTGGATCTTGTATTTTAATCCAGTCTGACAATCTCTGCTTTTTACTGGATTGTTTAACCCATTCACATTTAATGTTATCATTAATATAGCTAGAACCATGGCTGCCATTATACCTTTGGTTTTCTACATGTGTCATATCTCTTGTTCATTTATTCCTTGTTACTGCTTTCTTTTGCATTAAGTATTTTCTAATGTAACATCTTAATTACTTTAATGCTTTTTTTTCACATTTTTTAGTTATTTCCTTAGTGGTTGCTCTCGAGATGTCCCTATATATCTTTTTTTTTAAATATTTTTATTTATTTCTAGGAGAGAGAGAGAGAGAGACAGCGTGAGCAGGGGAGGGTCAGAGAGAGAGGGAGACACAGACTTTGATATAGGCTCCAGGCTCTNTCGGACGCTTAACCGACTAAGCCACCCAGGCGCCCCTTAACTTATCAGAATTTAATTCAGCTTTACATAAACTTCATTTCAGTGAGATATATAAATGTTACTCCTATATAGCTCTATTTCATTTCCTTCTCTTTGTGCAATTATTGCTATATATATCTTATATGTGTAACAAACCCAATAATACAATGCTATAATCATTACTTGATATAATTTTATGAGAAGAAAGGAGAGCAAGTATATATTTATGCCATTATATTACTATAATCAAATTATATATGTATATTAACCTTACCCATATTACCTTAACCCATTTCTAATTCTCTTCATTTGTCCCTATGGATTTTTGTTACCATATTGTGTCATTTCCTTTGTCCAATGCACCCTAGGTAATACCTACTTCCTTTGTGCTATTATTGGCAAATATATTACAATTCTATATGATATAGGCCCAGTAATACAATTACATACATATTGTTTTATATAATTGCTTTTAAAATCAATTGAGAGAAGAAATATGCATTTCTACTATCTTCTATAATTACATAATTGCTTTTACTGCTAATTTCAGTTTTGTTTGTGTGGATTCAAATGGCTGGGGTCACTTACTTTCAACTTGAAGAAATTCCTTTGGCATTTCTTGTAAGAGTGGTGTTCCAGCAATAAATTCTCTCAGTTTTTGCTTCTCTGGGAATGTCTTTATTTCATCATTTTTGAACTATATCTAGTTGTGAGCATATTGAACTTTTTGAACATATCTACCTTTACTAGGTATAGGATTCTTGGTAGACAGGTTTTTTTCCTTTGAGCACTCTGAATATGTCATCCCATTGCTTTTTGGCATCTATTGTTTCTGCTGAGAAGTTAACTGTTAAACTTATTGGGGTTTTCTTTTAAGTATGAGGCATCTTTCTCATGTTGTTTTCAAGATTTTATTCTTGTCTTTCTTTGGCTTTCAGTAATTTTACTGTGAAACATCTGTCTGTGGATCTTCAAAAGATCACATTT
>NW_027536462.1:251285-257075 GCF_008692635.1 Crocuta crocuta
ATTCAAGTTTATCCTAGTGGGAGTCTGCTGAACTTCCTGGATGAAAAGGATTTTCACCAAACTTAGGAATTTTTCAGAGATTATTTTTTTTGAAGATTATTTTTTCTCTTCATTCCTCCTGGTATTCCCATTATACTGATTTTGGTGTGCTTTAATGTGGCACTACATTTCTGAAATTTTGTTCATTTTCCTTCATTCTGTCTTCTCTTTGTTCTTCAAAGTGCATAATTTCCATTGATCTATCTTTATGTTCACTAATTCTTATCCCCGTTCAAATTTACTTTTGAGTTCCTCTAGTGAATTTCTCATTTCAGTTATTGTATATTCTTTCTTAACATATGAATTTAGTGCTACAAATCTCTCTCTAAGCACTGCTTTTGCTGCATCCACAAATTTTGATAAATTATGTTTTCATTTAGTTGAAATGTTTCCTTATTTTAACTTTAAAAAAAAGTTTATTTATTTGTTTTTGAGAGAGAGAGAGAGAGAGAGAGAAAGGAAGGGGCAGAGAGNCTTGAACTCATGATCCCAAAATCAAGAGTTGCATGCTCCTCCAATTGAGCCAGCAAGCCGTGCTTAATTAAAAATGTTTTAATATTTCTCTTGAGATTTCTTCTTTGATCCATGTGCTATTTAGAAGAATGTTAATCTCCACATATTTTATAATTTTCTAGTTACCTTCCTGTTATTGATTCTAGTTTAACTCCACTGTTGTCTGAGAGCAGACAACATATGATTTCTATTTTAAATTTGTTTATATGTTTTTTTTAATGTGTTTTTTTTTTCCCTGAGAGAGAGAGAGAGAGAGAGAGGCAGTGTGAGCAGGGGAGGGNGGCTCGAACCCACGAACCGTGAGATCATGACCTGAGCAGAAGTCGGGCGCTTAACTGACTGAGCCACCCAGGTGCCCCTATATGTGTTTTATAGTCCAGAATATGGTCTGTCTTGGTGAATGCTCCACATAAGTTTGAGGAGAATGTGTATTCTGCTGTTGTTGGATAAAGTAGTCTATAGATGTCAATTATATTCAGTTGATTCATGGTATTGTTGAATTCAACTATGTTCTTACTGGTTTTCTGCAAGCTGAATCTGTCCTTGTCTGATAGAGTTGAAGTCTTCACCTATGATAATGGACTCATCTACTTCTCTTTGCAATTCTATTAGTTTGGGTCTCACATAGTGCAACATTCTATCGTGAGGCACATGTTAAGGATTGTTACATATTTTTAGAGAATTGACCCCTTTATCATTGCATAATGCCCTTCTTTATTCTTGATAATGTTCCTTGCTTTGAAGTTTACTCTGTCTGAAATTAATATAACTATTCTTGCTTTCTTTAAGTTTATTTATTTAATCTCTACATCATTCAACATGGGGCTTGAATTCACGACCCTGAGATCAAGAGTTGCATGCTCTTCCAACTGAGACAGCCAGGTGCTCCTCCCGCTTTTTTTGGATTAGTGTTAGCATGTACATTTCCCTCCATCCAGTTACTTTTAATCTATATGTGTCTTTAAATTTAAAGTGGGTTATTTTATTTCTAATTTTTAAAAATTATTATTATTTTTAAGTAATCTTTATGCCCAATGTGGGGCTCAAACTCATGACACTGAGATCAAGGGTTGCATGCTCTACCCACTGAGCCAGCCAGGTGCCCCTAAAGTTGGTTTCTTATAGACATATAGTTGAGTCTTGGTTTTGATTCACACTGACAATCTCTTTTAATTGGCACATGTAGACCATTGACATTCCAAGTGATTCTTGATATAGTTGGATTAATAATTACCNTTCCTATTTTTGTCTTCCACTATTTTTCTGCCTGTGATTCAAAAAAATGTTTTTTACGTTTATTTATTCATTTTGAGAGAGAGAGTGAGAGAGAGCGAGAGAATGAGCAGGGGAGGGGAATATAGAGGGGGAGAGAGAGAATCCCAAGCAGGCTCCATGCTCAGCCTGTCATGGGGCTCCATCTCATGACTCTAAGATCATGACCTCAGTTGAAATCAAGAGTCAGATGCTTAACTGACTGAGTCACCCAGGTGCCCATGTCTGATTTTAATTGAACATTTTGTATAATTCCATTTTTTTCTCCTTTCTTAGCATATCAGTCATACTTTTTTAAAAAACTATTTTTACTAGTTGCCCTAGAGTTTGCTATATACATTTATAGCTAATTCAAATCCACTTTCAAATAACACTATGCCACTGCACAGGTAGTGTGAGTACCTTATAATAACAAAATAATCCTAATTCTTCCTTCCCATCCCTTGTATCATTGCTGTCATTCATTCCACTCACATGTGAGCTTACATAAGTGTATTTTTATGTATATGATATGTACATAAGCATCCATAATCGAATATGTGGTTGATATTGTTTCGATGAAACTGCTATTTGTTAGATCAGTTCTGGAGCCTGGGAAGCCCACGATCAATGTGTTAGCAGATTCAGTGAGGGCCTGCTTCTTGGTTCATAGACAGCTGTCTTCTCATTGTGTCCTCAAATTGCAGAAGGGGAGATGGAGCTCTCTGGGGTCTTTTTTATAAGGGCAGTAATCCCATTCTTGAGGGCTCCAACCTCTTGACCTAATCACCTCCCAAATGCCCCACCTCTAAATGCTATCACATTGGGAATTAGGTTTCAACATATGAATTTTAGGAGAGGATACAAACATTCAGTCTTTTACAGTCATCGTGCCTTCCTTTCCATCTTTCAGCATGATTTCCTTTAGCTCTTTGAATATAATTTATAATGAGTACTTAGAAGGCTTTGTCTATTAAATCTGACATTTGATTGCTCTCACAGGCAGTTTCTGTTGCCTGCTCTTTTCCCGTGTTTGAATCATACTTTCCTATTCTCATGTCTTGTAATTTTTGTTGAAAATTGGATATTTTATGTAATATATTGTAGCAACTCTGGTATGGCTCCTCTTGCCCCTGGAGCTTGTTTATGTTGCTTGTTTGTTTGTTTGCTTAGTGACTGGCTGAATTATTTTAGTGAAGTCAATTTCCGCTCCAATGTGAAGCCTCTGATATTGCTCCTCAGAGGGCAAAGTCTTGGTCAGGAGCAGTCAGCCTGGGATGAAAGTGGTTTTCATAGAGCTCCTTTTGTCTCCCTGGTCATACCCAGCTGTTAAGCTCCACTAATTGTTGACTGATTGCTCTATTGCTTTTAACAATGCCCCAGGGTATAAATTGCCCCAGAGACTGACTCCTTTAAATTCAGGCTCCTATGCAGGGAGAGGGCTTGAAGTCAGTGTTTGAGGTTTTTTCTGACCCTAAGAGGGCTATTTTAGCTGTCACTTTTCTTGGTTCTCCCTATAAACTAGCTGGCATATGGTTTAGCTTATATGTCTAATGAAACTACCAGTCTCCTAATTGCTTTTCACCAACACCTCCATTGTTTTTAGAGCTTTCTTAGGCTTGAATTTCCCTACACTAATGTTTCTAATAAAGTTAGTTCCTTTGGGAAGAACTTCAGAGCTCTCACAGCCTGCCTGTCCCTCAGAAAAATTTCTGAGTCATGGTTCCTTTGCTGGGGGCAGGGGCAGTGGCATACTTTCTGAGTGATAAGCCTGCTTTAGGAGCTGGGCACTGAGCAGGGCGGTAGCCTCTGGCCTTCTTAGTTTCTCTCCCTCTGCATGAAACCTCTGCCCTATGAATAAGCTGTGGCAAGACTGATCAGGGCCCAAGTATTCTCAATGTATGACACCTAAAGCAAACCTTCTACCCAAGGATTGGGAACAATGTGGAAAACAGAAGCCCTCAACCTTTCTATATGCACCTGGAACTTAGCCTCTGTAACAGGTACCTAGAGGGTTGAATGATAAATACTAAAGTTCTGCTCCTCCTGGGAAAATTCACAAATGTATGGAAATTAAGCAACACACTGTTGAACAACCCACAGGTCAAAGAAGCAATCAAAAGGGAAATTAAAAAAATCTTGAAACAAACGAACACGGAAAAATATGAGATGCCAAAACTTGTGGAATGCAGCAAAAGAAGTTCTAAAGGAGAAGCTTATTGCAATAAATGCTTATATTAAGAAAAAAGAAAAATCTCAAATAATCAACCTCATTTTACACCTCAAGGAACCAAAAAAAGAAGAGCAAATTAGCCTAACATTAGCAGAAGGAAGGAAATAAAATAGATCAGAGCAGAAGTAAGTGAAATAGAGACACATACACAAAAAACCTAATAGATGCTCAAAACTAAGAACTGCTTTTTTGAAAAGATAAAATCGACAAACCTTTAACTATAGTAATGAAACAAAAAGAAAAGAAAACTCAAATAAATAAAATCAGAAATTTAAGAGAAGACATTACAACTGATACTCAGAAATATAATGGACCATAAGAGACTATTTTGGACAATTATATGCCTCTAAATTAGATAACCTAGAAGAAATAGACAAATTCCTAGAAATATAACCTATCAAGACTGGATCATGCAGAAAGAGAAAATACACATAGACCAATAATGAGTAAGGATAGTGATTGATTCAGTAACCAAAAACTTCCTGGGGCGCCTGGGTAGCTCATTTGGTTGAGCATCTGACTTTGGCACAGGTCATGATCTCATGGTTCATGGGTTTGGGTCGCATGTTGGGCTCTATGCTGGCAGCTCCGAGCTTAGAGCCTGTCAGATTCTGTTTCTCCCTCTCTATCACTCCCCACTCACACTCTGTATCTCTCTCTCTCAAAAATAAATAAACATTATAAAAAACCAAACTTCCTAACAAAGAAAAGCCCAGGACCAGGTGAATTCTACCAAATATATGAAGAAAAATTAATGCCAATCCTTAACAAACTCTTCTAAAAACTGATGAGGAGAAACACTTCCAAACTCATTTTATGAAGCCAGAATTACCTTAATACAAAAGCCGGATATGGATTCTACAAAAACAGAAAACTATACGTAAATATCTCTGATGAATATAGAGGCAAAAAATCTCAACAAAATACTAGCAAACTGAATTCAGCAGCATATTAAAAGGATAACACATCATGATCAAGTGGGATTTATCCCTGGGATACAAGGATGGTTCAACATATGCAAATCAATGTGACACACCATATTAACAAAATTAATGATAAAAATCACATGAATATCTCAATACATGCAGAAAAAGCATTTGACAAAAACTTTATATCCTTTCATGATACAAACTTTCAACAAATTACACATAGGAGGAATGTACATCAACATAATAAAGGGCATACATGATAGACCTACAGGTAATATCAATGGTGAAAGGTTGAAAGCTTTTCCTTTAAGATCAGATACAAGATACGGGTGTCCACTCTTGACACTTTTATTCAATATAGTAGTGGAAGTCCTAGCCAGAACAGTAAGGAAAAAAAAAAAANACTAATAATTAAATATCTTAAAAAGAAATAAAGAAAACAATCCCATTTACAACAGCATTAAAAATAATATAATACTTAGGAATAAACTTCACCAAGGAGGTGAAAGATCTGTAAAATGAGAATTATAAGAAGACTTTGATGAAATAAATTTAGGACACAAATAAATGGAAAGATATCTTCTGTTCACAAATTGGAAGAATTAATGTTGTTAAAATGTCCATACTACCCAAAACAATCTGTAGATTCAGTGCAATCCATAGATTCAGTATAATCCCTATTAAAACGCCAACAGCATTTTTCACAGAAGTAGAAAAAAACAATCCTAAATTTCATACAGAACCACAAAGGACTCTGAATAGCCAAAACAATCTTGACAAAGAAGAACAAAGCTGGAGGTATCACACTTCTTTTTTTTTTTTTTT
>NW_027536462.1:257081-267822 GCF_008692635.1 Crocuta crocuta
CCTGGAGGTATCACACTTCTTGATTTCAAAATATATTACAAAGCTGTAGTAATCAAAACAGTATGGTACTGGAATCAAAACAGACACACAGGGGTACCTGGGTGGCTTAGTCCGTTAAGCATCCAACTCTTGACTTTTGGTTCAGGTCATGATTTTGTGGTTCATGAATTTGAGCCCTGTGCTGGGGTCTCAGTGACAGTGTGGAACCTGCTTGGGATTCTCTCTCTCTCTCTCTCTCTCTCTCTCTCTCTGTCCCTCCCCTGCTCTCTCTCTCTCTCAAAATAAATTTAAAAACTTAAAAAAACCCCAAAAAAACCAGACACACAGACTGATAGAACAGAATCAAGAGCCCTGAAATAAGATCATGCATATACACTCAACTAATATTTGACAAGGGAGACAATAATACTCTATGGGGGAATACTTGTGATTTCTCAAAAAACTAAAAATCGAATAGCCAGGGGTGCCTCGGTGGCTCAGCTGGTTAAGCGTCCAACTCTTCGTTTCTGCTGGGGTTGTTATCTCATGGTTGGTGAGTTGGAGTCCCCCATTGGGCTTTGCACTGACAGTGTGGAGCCTGCTTGGGATTCTCTCTTTCCCTTTCTCTCTGCCCCTCCCCTGCTGGCCCTCTCTGTCCCTCTCCCAAAATAAATAAATAAAAAAATTTAAAAAAATTTTNACACACACACACACACCTGAATATTATTCAGCCATTAAAAGGGAAGGAAATCCTATCATTTGTGACAACATGGATGGACCCTGAGGGCATTATGCTAAGTGAAGTGAGTCATCTAGAGAAAGATAAATACTGAATGATTTGACAGATGAATGGATAAAGAAGAAGTGGTATACTGAACAATGGAATATTACTCAGCCATAAAAAAGAAATGAGATCTTGCCACTTGTAATAACATGGATGGACCTAGGAAACATAGTCAATAATATTGTAATAGCTTTGTATGGTGACAGAAGGTAACTATACTTATCATGGTGAACATTTTGTAATGTAAATAATTATTGAATCACTACACTGTACACCTGTATTAATATAATATTACATGTTAACTATACTTCAATTAAAAAAATGTAAGAACTCCAAACTGAGACACTACAAAGGGCCTCAAACCTAAAGGATGGGTATCAAATAATCAGAAAAGGTGNGGTTTTAAATAGTTGGGAAATGTAGTAATTAGTTAGAGACGGTCTCAAATATATCTGGAATTATCTTACCAAGGCAGGAAGAGACTCAAATATTCAGGAGGAATATGTAACACAGTGGGAAACTCAAACAAGTCAGGAAGGGTCTTAAGTTGATAAGGGTCTGAAATTCATCAGCCAGAGTTTAAATATATCTCTACTGGTCCTAAATAGGCAGACAAATTAGGAAGAGTCAGGAAGTTTCTCAAACATGTTAGGATATGTCACAAGCAGAGAGGAAAGGTCTCATGTGCATCAGGAATCTTCTCAAACAAGTCTGAAATGGTTTCACAGTAGTTAGGAAGAATATTAAGTTTGTAAATAAAGGTCTCAGAGAGAAAGAGACCTAATACCTCCAGAAGGGTCTCAAACTTGTCAGAAAAGGTTTCAAATATTTAAAAGGATCCCAAGCAAGTCAGAAAATGTTCCTAATGTGTCAATAAGATCCACAAAGAGATCATACATGCTCTAAAGCTTTTCTGAAAGAGATTTAAATATGCCAGGAAGAGTTACAAAAAAGAAATCTCAAATATGTAAGGAGGAAATCAAATAGGAAAGGAAGTTTCTCAAATCTGCCAGGAATGGTTACAAAGAGACAGGAAAAGTCTCAAATATATCACAAATGGTCTCAAACAGTCAGAAAATGTCTCAAAGACATCAAGAAGATTCTCCACCACATCAGAAAGAATAGCAAATGGGTCAGGAACAGACTCAAACATTTCAGGAAGAGTCTCAAACAAGTCAGGAAGCATCTCCAGAAAGCTAGAACATGACTCAAACATAGATGAAGAGTCTCTAATACTTCAGGAATGGTCACATACATGTCAGGAAGGGTCTCAAATACATCAAGAAGAGTCACACATGTGAGAAAGGACTTCAAACACATTGCAAGGGTGGAGGGGAGTTAACATCATCAGGAAGAGTCTCAAACAAGACACAGTATGTCTCAAACATGACAGGAAGTATTACCAAAAGAGACGAAAGATCTGAAATACATCATGAATCTTCTCAAACCAGACTGGAAGGATCTGAAAGTAGTCAGGAAGAGCATTATATTCGTCAGTAAGGGTCAGTAAGAGTCTGAGATACATCTGGAAGAGTCTTAAACATTTCAGTAAGGAACTCAGATGAGTTGGGAAGCATGTCAAGCAAGTCAGAAAAGGTCTCATATATGTAAGGAAGAGTCTTACATATGAGACCTTATGAAAGGTCTTAAACAAGGAAGGAAGAGTCTTAAATAGGGACAGAAGATTCTCAAATCTATCAGGAAAGGTCTCAGAGATAAGAAGAATCTCAAAGATGTAAAAAGAATAGTCTCAAATTCAAGAAATGTCTCAAATACATCAGAAGGGTAGTAATATGTCAGGAATGGTCTCAGACACATCAGGAAAGTTCTCAACCAATTGGGAAGAGTTGCAAATAAGTCAGAAAAAGCTCTAAATATTTCAGGATGTGTCAAAAAGTCACAAAGGGTCTTATACAAGTCAAGGAGAATCTCAATCTTGTCAGGAAGGGTCGCAAATTCATTAGGCAGAGTTCAAATGTGTTTCTAAGGGTCTCAAACAGACAAGAACAGTCACAAAGAGCTTCAAATACATTACGGGAGTGTCAAATATATCAGGAAGGGTCTCAAATAAGTCAGAAAGGGTTACAGAGAGGAAATGTCTTAAATACATAAAGAATCATCTTTTTTTAAGTTTATTTATTTTTGAGAGAGAGAGAGAGAGAACTGGGGGGGAGGGCCAAAAAGAGGGAGACAGAGGCTCCAAAGCAGTCTCTACACTGAGAGCAGAGAGCCCCATGTGGGGCTTGAACCCACGAACCATGAGATCATGACCTGAGCCAAAGTCAGACGTTTAACTGACTGAACCACCCAGGCGCCCCATAAAGAATCACCTTAAACAAGTCAGAACCAGTTTCAAAGTAGTTTCACACATGTCAGAAAGTGTCTGCAACAAGTCATAATCGGTCTCAAACAGACAGGAAGAGTCTCAAATACTCCAGAACAGCCTCACGGATGTCAGGAAGGGTCTCTTAAAAAAATAAATAAAAAATAAAAAAAAGGAAGGGTCTCAAATAGTTCAACAAAGTCTCTAAGAGACTCTTACTTTGGGTAGGACTTCAAAATCATCAGGTGTCTCAGAAAACTGGAAGAGTTTCAAACGTGTCAGGAAAAACCACAGTCAGGAAGAGCTTCAAATACCAGGAAGAGTCTCAAAAATGATAGGAAGTGTTGCAAAGAGAGAGGAAGCATCTGAAATACATCACAAATTCTCTCAAACTAGACTGGAAGGATCTCAGAGACATCAGGAAGAGCATTACATTTGTCAGTAAGGTTCTCAAACAGAGAGAAGAACCTCAAGTAAATCGGGTCTCAAACATTTCAGTAAGGGACTCAAACAAGTCAAGAAACGTCTAAAGTATGTCAACAAAGATCTCAACTACATCACAGAGTCTCGAATAAGCCCTGAAGCCTTCCAAATATGTCCAAGAGAATCTTATATAGAGGAAGGTTCTCAAATGTGGCAGAAAGACTCTTAAACACAGGAGAAGGAGTCTCAAACATGTCTGGAAGGGTCTTAAAGTAGTCAGGAAGCTTCCATAACAGAGAGAGAGAGAGAGAGAGAGAGAGAGAGAGTCTTAAATATATGAGGAAACATCTCAAACAAGTCAGGAACATTCTCAAAGTAGTTAAAAAGAGTTACAGAAAAATCAGTAAGGGTCTCAAACAGAAAGGAAGTGTCTGAGATACAACTGAGAGAGTGAAACCAAGTCAGGAATAGTCACAATTAGGAAAAGTCTCAAATATATCAGGAGGAATCTAATACATCATGTGGAGAAGCAAACTGTTGGGAAGTATTATAGACAGAGGGAAAGAGTCTGAAATACATCCCGAATCTCAAATCTGAAAGGTTCTCAAGGCATTCTGGAAGAACTTGTTAAACAAGTCAATAAGCATCCCAAACTGAAGAAAAGAGACTCAAAACTAGAAGGGTCTCATACATGTCAAGCAAGGTTTCAAATAAGTCGGGAAGATATCTTAAGCAAGTTTCATAAGCTGTCTAATATGTCATGGAGAGTCTCAAGTCCTGAATGCTTTCAAATATATCAGGAAGAATCTTAAATCCATGAAGTAGGTTGTCAAGTATGGCAAGAAAGGTCTCAAGCACTCCAGGAAGCTCCAAATTTGTCAGGAAGTATCCAGAACAGAGAAGAAGAGTCGAATGTACATCAGGAAGCATCTCAAACAAATCAAGAAGTTTCTCAAAGTAGTAAGTATGAACTATAAATAGGTCAGTAAGGTGTTTTAAAGAGTAATAAGTGTCTCAGATGTTTCAAACATGTCAGGAAGGGTCTCAAACAAATTGAGAAGGGACTCAAGAAAGTCAGAAAAGGTCTCATATACATCTGCAAGAGTCTCAACTCATGAAGTCTCTCAAACATGTCAGGAAGAGTGTTAAATAGGTAAGAAAGTTTCCAAATCCATCAGGAATGCTCTCAAAGAAACAGGAAGAGTCTCAAATATGCCAGAAACAGTCTCAGACAGTCAGGAAATACTTCAAATACATCGAGATGATTCACAAACATGTCAACAAGAGTAGTAAACATGGCAGGAACAATCTCAGAAATGTCAGGAAGAGTCTCAAACAGGAAGAAGTGCAAGTTAGAAAGGGCTTCAAATACGTTAGAAAAAGTCTCAAACAATCAGGAAGCATCTCAAACAAGTCAAGAAGTGTCTCAAATTCATTAGACAGAATTTACAGTATGTCTTGAAGGGTCTCAGACAGTCAGGAAGAATCTCAATTATATTAGTGGATGCACTGGGTTACATTGTGTTCTCCCTCCCACAATTCACGTACGCTTGGAACCTTAGGATGAGACCTTATTTGGAAATAAGAGTCTTTGCAGATGTAATTAGTTAACATTAGGCTGCATTGGATTAGGATGGACTTTAAATCCAATGATTGGTGTCCTTACAGGAAGGCTGGGTGAAGACACATAGAGAAGTGAATGCCAGGTAAATATGGAGGCAGATATTGGAATGATATGTCCACAAGCCAAGGAATGCCAAAGAGTGCCAGAAACCACCAGAAGCTAGGAGAGAGGCATGGAACATATTCTCCCTCAGAGCTTCCAAAAGGAACCAATTCTGCTGACACTTTCATTTCAGACTTCTGCTCTCCTGAACTGTAAGAGAATTTCTGTTATTAGAAGACATCAAATTTGTGGCACTTTTATTTTTGTTTTTTTAAAGTTTGTTTGTTTATTTACTTACCTATTTACTTATTTATTTTATTGAGAGTGAGAGAACATGAGCAGTGAAGGAGCAGAGAGAGTGGGAGAGAGAGAGATTCCTAAGCAGGCTCTGTGTTGTCAGCATGGATCTGGACGTGGGGCTCAATCTCACAAACCATGAGATCATGACCTGAGGCAAAATCAAGAGTTGGATGCTTAACTGACTGAGCCATGTAGACACCCCTGTGGTACTTTTAAAAGGCAGCCCTAGGAATCTAAATACAGTAAGAGTGCCAAATACATCAGGAAGAGACTCAAAAATGTTAGGATGTGTCTCCCAACAAGCCAGGAAGTTTTGCCAAGAAAGGGAGAAAGTCTGAAATGCATCAACAGTTCTCTCAAATTGGACCATAAGCATTCANGGGAGACAGAATCCCAAGCAGGTCTTGCGCTGTCAGCACAGAGCTCAATGTGGGGCTCAAACCCATGAACAATGAGATTGTGACCTGAGCCCAAGTCAAGAATTGGACACTTAACTGTCTGAGCCCAGGCACCCCAATGTTTATTTGTTTTTGAGGGGGGTGGGAGAGAAAGTCAGGGAGGAGCAGAGAGAGAGGGAGACAGAGGATCCGAAGCAGGCTTCAGGCTCTGAATTGTCAGCATAGAGCCCAACATGGGGCTTGAACTCACGAATCATGAGATAATGACCAGAGCTGAAGTTGGATGCCCAACCTACTGAGCCGCCCATGTGGCCCTTAAGGGGAGTCTTAAATACACAAGGAAAGTTGTTAAATACAGCATGAAACATGGCCTCAAACATGTGAGGAAAAGCCTTAAGCTTGTCAGGAAGTGTTTGGAACAGAGAGGAAGAGTCTCAGATACATGAGGAAGTATCTCAAACAAGTCAGGAAGTTTCTCAATGTAGTTAAAAAAGTTATTAATAAGTCAGTAAGTGTCTCAAACAGAAAATAAGTTTCTCAGATACAAGAAAGTATCACCATGTTAGGAATGATATCAAAAGCCAAGAAGGGCATCAAATACATCAGGAAGAATCCGAACTACATCAGGAGGAGTAAAAAACATGTTAATAAGGGAGTCAAGCATGTCAGGAAGTGTCACATGGAGAGGAAGAGTCTCAAATACATCAAGAATCTTCTCAAACAATTCTGGAAGCATCTCAAATGTTATTAGGAAGAGCTTTAAAGACATCAGTGAAACTTTCAACAGAGATAAAAGGTCTCAAAAACATCCGTAAGAATCTCAAATATGTCTGTACATCTCTGAAGCAAGTCACGAAGTGTCTCAAACATTTCAGCAAAAATCTTAAGTAGGTCAGGGAGATTCAGGTTCTTAAATATGTCAGGAATGGTCTCAGAGAGTCTCAAATACATCAGGAAGTTATGACACAACTCAGGAAGGGTCTCAAAGATGTTAGGAAATGTCTTACCCTGAACAGGAAGAGTTTCAAATGTAAAGAGAATCTCTAACACCTCAGAAGGAGTCGCAAACAGGTGAGGAAGGGTCTCAAACATGGCAGGTAGCATCTCAAGAAAGTCACAAAGGATCATAGTGTCTGGAAGAGTCTTAAATATGTAAGGGATTTTCTCAGAAAATGTATCAAATATATCAGAAAGGTATCAATAAGCCATAAATGCTGTTGAGAAAATCAAGAAAGGTCTCAAAGTCATTAAAAGCATCTCATCTGGTTAAGAAGGGTCACACAGTAGTAAGACATAGTCTGAAATTTGTGAGGGAGGGAGTGTCTTAAACAGAAAAGAAGAGTCTATCTGAAGGTCATCAGGAAGAGTTTTACATTCCCCAGAAAGGGTCGCAGGCACAGGAAAAGTCTCAAATACTACAGGAATGGTCTAAAACATTGTATTGTAAACACAGAGAAAGAGACTCAAGCATGTCAAAATGGGTTTCAAATCCATCAGGGAAGAGTCCCAAACGATTAAGAAAGGATTTTAAAGTTGTCAGAAAGGGTCTCAGATTTGCCAGGAGAATTAAAATACATCTGAAAGAATTTCAGACAGTTTCAAATATGTCAGGAAGGGTCTCAAATGAGTCAGGACAAATTTCAAGTATCTCAGGAAGGGTCTGAAATACATCAAGAAGTCTCTTAATCCTTGAAGAAGAGCCTCAAATATGTTAGAGTTTCAGATAAGGCTAAAATGCCTCAAGTACCTCAGCAAGGGTCTCAACCATACAGGAGTGGTTCAGATACATCACTAAATATCTCAAACAACTCAGGAAGGTTCGAAAACATCACCAAAGGACTCAAATACTCAGGAAAAGTTTCAAACCCATTACAAAGGGTCTAGATATGTCCATTTCAAACAGGTCGGGACAATGTCAAAGAGAAAGAGCTTTAAGTGGGTCAAAAAGTTTTTCAGTAAGTCTCAAATATGTCAGCAAAGACCTCCAACAAGTTAGTAATAGTCTCGAATATATCAGGAAAATTCTCAAATACCTCAGGAAGGATCTCAAATAGTCAGGAAGGGTCTCAAACATGTCTGGGAGGCTTTCTAAGGGTCAAAAAGGCTGTGAAACAAGCAAAGAAGGGTGCTAAAGTCATCAGAGTCTCCAACAGTCGGGAAGGTTCTCAAAAATGTCAAGTAGGGCTTCCAACTGGTAAGGGAACGTCTCAAACATGCAAGCAGGGTCTCAAATATGTTAGAATGTCTTCCAAAAAGTCAGTATCTGGATGTAGTTGGGAAGAGCTTAAAATATATCATTAGGGTCTCAGAGTCAGGAAGAGTCTCTAATACTTCAGGAATGGTCTTAGCTCAGGAAGAGTTTCAAACAAATCAGAAAAGTTTTTCGAATGCATAAGGAAGAGTGTCGGACAAGTAGGGAATAGTCGCAAAATTGTCAGGAAGAGTCTCAAGTTCCTCAGGCAGGGTTTAAAATATATCAGGAAGGGTCTCAAATATACAGTCTCCAAGATGTCAAAAAGAATTTCAAACAAGTCAGGATGAGTCTCAAATATATTAGGAAGAGTTTCAAATAAGTCAGAGTCTCTCAAGATGTCAGGAAGAGTCTTAAGTAAATTAGGAAGCATCTCAAACAAGGCTGGAAGTCCCTCTAGTATGTCATCAAAGGTCTCAACTATGCAGGAATTGTTCAAATACATCAGCAAAAGTCTTAAGCAATTCATAAAGGTTCTCAAGCATGACAAGATTTTGTTCCAACAGTCAAGTAGAGTTGGAAATACATTAGGAAGAGTCTCAAATATGTAGGAAGTGTCTTAAAACAAGTCAGGAACAGTCTTAAAGTAGTAAGGAAGGGTTTCAACCAAATTAAGAGAAGTTGGAATAGTCCTAACTAAGTCCAGAAGGGACTCAAACTGAAAGGAAGAGTATCAAATAGGTAAGTTCTCAGGGGTCTGTTAGGGAGGTGCCTGGGTAGCTCATTTGGTTAAGTGTCCCTTGATTTAGCTCGGGTCATGATCTCACAGTTTGTGAGATCGAGACCTGTGTCAGGCTCTGCACTACAGCACAGAGACTGCTTGGGATTCTCTCTCCCTCCCTCCCCTTGTTCCCTCTCTCTCCCCTCCCTCTCTGCCCTAACCCCACTTGCACTTTCTCTCTCTCAAAATAAATAAACATTAAAAAAAGAGTCAGTTAGGAAGAGTCTCAACAAGTCAAATGGGATCTCAAAAATGTCAGAAATGGTCTCAAATAAGTCCAGAAGGTTTTCAAACATGTCGGGATCTCATTTAATAGGCATCTACAGTAAGTCAGGAAGGGTCTTGGACAAGAAGAGTCGGAAGACTAAAACAATTAGGAATGATGTCACAGAGTCACAAAGGCTGTCAAACAAGTCAGGGAGGGTCTCAAAGTCATCAGGAAGAGTGTCAACAGTCAGGAAGGAACTCAAATATGCTAGGGGGGCATCTCAAACAAGTCAAAGTAAGTAGAAAGACTTTTAGGTATGTCTCAAAGAGACAAGAATAGTCTCAAACGCTTCAGGTACAACCTCAAATGAGGCAGAAAAAGTGTCAAAGTCATCAGCACATTCTCAAATATATTAGGAAGAGTCTTAAACATATAGGAAAGGATTAAGTACATTAGTATCTCCAACACCTCAAGAAGTGTCTCAAACATGTCCAGAAGAGACTCAAAGAGTTAGAAATGGTTGCAACCAAGTCAGGAAGGGGTCAGGTATGTTAGCAAGGGTCTCAAATGTGTCATGAATGTTTTCAAACAAGCCAGGGACAGTCTCAAACATGGAAGGAAGGATCTCAAAGTTGTGAGAAAGCATTTTCATTACCTCAGGAAGGGTCTTGGTCAGGAAGAGTCTCAATAAGTCAAGAAGAGAGAGAATCATGGAGACAGAATCTCAAATAGTCAACCAAATTCTCTAACATGTCAGGAAGTCTCCAACAAGTCAAGAAGGGTCTCAAACATGTCCAGAAGAGGCTTAAATACATCGGGAAATTTCTCAGATAGATCAGGCAGGGTCACAAACAATTTAGGAAGAATCTCAAACATGTCAAGAAGTTCTCACACAGTCAGAAAGGCTGTCAAACAAGTCATGAAGGGTCTCAAACATGTCAAGAAGGGTCTGGTATATGTTAGATAGGGTCTCAAACATAGCAGAAATCATCTCAAACAAGTTAGGAAGTGTCTAAAAATAGTCCAGAAGAGTTTTAAAATATCTGAGTAAGAATCTCACACAGGAACAACCTCAATACATCAGGAATGGTCTTAAACACACCAGGAAGGGTGTTGAACAAGTCTGGAAGACTCTCAAACAAGTCACACTGGGTCTTTAAGTTGTCAGGCAAAATTTTAAATATGTCTGGAAGGATCTCAGACAGACAGGAAGAGTCTCAAATATGTTGGGAATAATCTCAAACATGTCAGGAAGCATGCCAAAGTCCTTGGGATTAGTCTCAAATACATCAGGATGGGCCTCANAGCTACCTCAGATATGTCAGGAAAGGTCTCTCACATGAAGGAAAGGGTCTGAAGCAAGTTAAGAATTATTTTAAACATGTCAGGAAGGGTCTCAAACAGGTTAAGAAGGGTCCCATACAGATCAGGAAGGGTATCTAATTCCTCAGACAGTGTTTGAAAGAAGTCAGGAAGGGCTTACATAAGTCAGAAAGAGTCTCAGACAGGTCAGAAATGTCAATCAGTAAGGATCTTAGCTTACCAGGGACAGTTCACTTCTAAGGGAATGTTTATTATTATTATTATTATTATTATTATTATTATTAAGTAGGCTTTGCACCCAGCACAGACCCTGACATCAAGACCTGACCTGATATCAAGGCCTGAACTGAGATCAAGAGTCAGAT
>NW_027536462.1:268104-275356 GCF_008692635.1 Crocuta crocuta
CTCTAAACAAATTCTTTTAACCACTCTTTCATCACCAAGTGATCCCGAGCCTCTGGCTATATGCTCTGATGTGCTCAGAATTCCAGAACGGGCCAGAACTATGTGGCTGTTCATCTCCTTTCCACTCCCCGATATTTGCTTTATGGCCAATTGACAGAATGCCAGATTCTTCTGACATAACTTCCAGGTCATGGTCAGAGAGCCAGTGTTTATTTCCTTCTCCATGCATTTATATCCCAGCTGTCAGCTGGGATCTTTTCAACGGCAAAATGAATCCAAGCTTACAAGCACCTAAAGTTTTGTTTAAGAACTCTTTTTTTGATAACCTATGTTCAACTTAATAGCACTTACAAGAATTCTACACAAAGAAATTTAGTGAGCAAAAAAACTTCCATCATTTTTTTTTTTAAATAGAAAACCAGGAAGGGGTCTTGTGTAGAAATTAAACTGTGGCATGCCTGTGATTAGTAGTTTACATCCTCTTTCAGTGGAAAATAAACACAGCATTCAGCACGGCTGGGTTCTCCACTTCCTTGTTTATAGAGGCGACTGGGTGTCTTTATCAATCATTTGTTTACTGTAAACGTTTCAATTAAAAGCAAGGCTCTGTGTTCATGTAAAACTCGTATTGCCCAAGCTTGCCATTAACTTTGCATTGTTTAGCTCTAGCAGATGTTTCTTACCCCAAAGAGAGGACTTTGTGTTTGTGTAGTGCACATTACAACAAACAAATAAATAAATAAACAAAAACACCTCTCCTGGACTGTGTTTTAGATAATGTTAGAGGCAATGTGAGAGTCAGCAACTGTTGGTTAAAAGGTAAGAGACAGAAATATGTGGAAAGCTGTTATGCCTTAAATCTAAAGAATTAAGGAAATAATACCTCGGAAGCAAATGCTAATAGTTCCTCAAGTCTCAAGAATTACTGCATATGAGAACAGTATTGAATTACAATTTGTCAAATTAATAACCACAATAATTAAAAATAGATGACCTAATTTGGTCTCATGAATTATTTTTGAGAACCACTGACTCATGCCAAGGTGTTTCTGTGGTGAAGATTTAGTCCTGCCCTGATTTTTCCTCCCATCCAGCCTCAGGTTAGTGACTACTGCCCGGCCCTCTGATTCCCCAGGCCCTGGCTTAGTCAGCTGAGCAGCAGGAAAAATGTCAGCCAGCGTGGTCCAGGGAGAACATCTTCCAGAGACATATACTGAGTATGTTTTTGGTGTGTTTCTCTGAAACCTGTATCTTTACCTGCAGACCGCGTAATGTGGAAACAGGACACTTAATGTGGTGGATTAAAGTTCTTTGCCCCTCTCCCCATTAAGAGGTTGAATTTATTTTCTCTCCTACTGTATCTCGGCAGGCCTGTGACTCTTTTTTTTTTCTTTTTTTAGTGTTTATTTATTTACTTTTGAGAGAGAAAGAGAGTGAGAGCGAGAGCGACAGAGAGAGAGAGAGAGAAAGAGAGAGAGAGAGAATGAGCAGGGAGCGGTAGAGAGAGAGGGAGACACAGGATCCAAAGTGGGCTGCAGGCTCTCATCTGTTAGTGCACAGCCCGATGTGGAGCTTGAACCCATGAACTGTGAGATGGTGACCTGAGCCAAAGTCGGACACTTAACCAACTGGGCCACCCAGGTGACTCTTTAACCAATAGCATGTTCAGAAGTGACACAGATCTAGGCCCTTGAGAACTGGTAGCTTCCACTTTGCTCTTGGGACACTTCCTCTCAGAACCATGAAGCGAGAAGTCCAAGTGTCATGGAGAGGCCATGTGTAGGTGCTGTGGATAACAGCCCTGGCTGAGCGCCCAGCCTACAGTTGGCATCAACTGCCTGCTATAGGTATGAGCCACCTTGGTTGCTCCAGCCCAGTTCGACCACCAGATGACTACAGTCCCAGTTGACAGCAAACAAAGTAAATGCTTCCAGTTGAGTCAAGTCACCCCCCAATAGATAGCCAAAACAATTAAGAACTGCCCCTAATATTTATAGAACACTGCCTGGTACTGTGCCAAGTGCTTTGTGTTCTGTATTTTATTTAATCTCCAAACACTCCGATGAGAGGAGCCATTATTATCCTGCCTATTTATCCGATGAAGAAATTGAGCTTCATAAAGGTTAAGTATCTAACAACATGAGTGAATAGTGAGGCCTGAACTCAAACCCAGGCTTGATTTCAAAGCATGCCTCTCTACCCTCCAAATGATCTGCTTTAGTCAGATTGGGCAAAAGGGAATCCCTATATGCTTTACTAGGCAAAAACCATATTGATTTACATGGAAAAACATACTCAGGGCTCATCTCAGTGTTCCAAAGAATATTAAAAAAAAACAAAACATTTTTACTCTGGAACATTTCCAGTACAGTACATGAACCACCATGTACCTAGAACTTGGTTTCAACAATTAGGAACAGATGGCCAATCTTGTTTCATCTATATTCCCAGCTACTTCTATCACCCCACTATGAGATTATCTTAAAGCAAATCCCAGACATTATAGCTTTTCATCTGTAAAGAGGAACGTATGTATCTCTAAAAGTTACAAACTCTTTTTCTCAAACACAACCATTATCACAACTAAAAAATAGTGACAACAATTCCTTATTATCATTTATAGTCAGTGTTTAAAAATCTTCCAAATTATCTTGTAATTATTTTTTTACAGTTGGTTTCTTCAAATTGGGGACCAGATAAGGTTTCTCATTACATGTGGTTAATATGTCTCTTAAGTCTTTTTGGTAGACAACCCCTCCACCTTATGTTCTTGCTATTTGTTTGCCAAAAATACCCCCGACACACTTGTCCTGGAAAATTTCCCACAGTCAGTATTTGGCTGATTGCATCCATCTCTCTAGCGTCATTTATGTGTTCCCTTAAACCCTGAATTTCCTATAAATTGGTAGTTAGATTTTGAGGCTTGATTAAATTCAGGTTTGATTTTATTGGCAAGAATACTTTGCAAATGGTTCTGTGCACTTTCTATTGCATTACATCAGGTGGCCCATAATGTCTCCCTGTCCCATTTTCAGTGATGTTAAGATTAATCCTTTGATTCAGGCATTGTTGGCCCCTCTTTTAAAGTTCCCATCAAACTTTCGCCTAATGGAAAACATTGCCTTGATCCATTATTTCATTAGGGCCTGTGAATTTGTGAGACTCTAATTCTGTCATTTCTTCTACCTTAATTAGCAGAGATGCTTCTATAATAAAGAACATTCTCCTATCAACTATGTGGATACCTTAAGGTACAGTTCATATAGGCAAGGCAGAGTAAGTGCTAGGTTCCTTACCTTTATTTGCCAACATTGGCTAAAGATGACCAAATAGCTTTTTAAAAAAATCATTATGAGCCTATGAATTTTAGCAAGTGTGATGTATTTTAATCCATTACATTCATTACTAATCTTTAACTTTCTCACTTTTCACAGTTTTGTGGAGATAAAATTTACATCGCATACAATTCACCCATTTAAAGTGCACATTTCAATGGTTTTTAGTATATTTACAGAGTTGTGCAATTATTACTGTAAGATAATTTTTTCCACTTCCCTGTGCTTCAATTTTTCTTTTACTGCAGTATAATTTTGGAACATTTTCATCATTCCCGGGTGGCTCAGTTGGTTGAGCTTCGAACTCTGGCTCAGGTCATGATCTCATGGTCAGTGGCTTCAAGCCCATGTTGGGCTTTGCACTGACAGCTCAGAGCCTGGAGCCTGTCTTTGGATTCTGTGTCTCCCTCTTTCTCTGACCCTCCCCTGCTCACACTGTCTCTCTCTGTCTCTCTCAAAAATAAATAAAACGTTAAAAATTTTTTCAAAAATAAATAAACATTAAAAAGAAAAGAACATTTTCATCATGCCAAAAAGAGATCCTATACTCATTAGCAATCATTCTCCATTCCTCCGAAGACTCCCACAACCCTATGTAACCATTGATCTACTTTCTGTTTCTACTGATTTGTCTTTTCTGGACATTTCATACAAATGTTATTGCATCACATGTGGCCTTTGTCTGGCTTCTTTCCTTCAGTATGATGCTTTCAAGTTTCACTCGTGTTGTAGCAGATGTCAGTACTTTTTATCACCCAATAATATTCCACTGTCTGGCTAAACCATATTTTATTTAGCCATTCATCAGTTGATGGACCTTTGGGTTTGCAGTGGGTTGAATGATGGCCTCCAAAAAGATGTGTCCACATCTTAACCCCCAAAAACCTGTGAATGTGACCTTATTTGGAAAAAGGTTCTGTGCAGATGTAGTTAAGGATCTCAAGATAAGATCATCCCAGGGGCCCTAAATCCAGTGACAAATGTCTTTATTAAAAAACACACAGAAGGGAGAGAAGGAGGACAATGACATGTAAAGACTGAGGAAGAGATAGGAGTTTTGCAGCCACAACAGGCCAAGGAATGCCAGAAGCTGGAAGAGGCAAGGAAGGATTCTCTCTGAGAAACTGCAGAGGGAGCATAGCACTACTGGCCTTTGATTCCAGACTTCTGACCTCTGAGGGTGTGAGAGAATACATTTCTGTTATTTTTAGCTACCTGGTTTGTGGTAACTTGTTACTGTAGCCCGAGGAAACTAATACAAGGTTGTTTCCACTTTTTGGCTGTTATGAATAAAGTTGCAAAGAACATTCCTGTATAAGTTTTTGTGTGGACATATGTTTTCAATTTTCTTGTGTATATACCTAGGAATGCAATGGCTGGGTCATATGGTAACAATGCACGAAACAATTTGAGGAACTGCCAAACTGTTTTACAAAGTGGCTGTCCTGTTTTACATTCCCACCAGTAATGTATCAGGATTTCAATTTCTCCACATCCTCACCAATACTTATTATTGTGTCTTTTTGATCATAGCCATCCTAGTGGGTGGAGAGTGGTTTTTATTTGAATTTTCCTATTGACTAATGATAATATGCATCTTTTCACATTCTTCCGCCCTCCCCAGTCTTACTGAGATATCTATTCTTTTTTTTAATTTAGAAAAAAAAATAATGTTTATTTATTTTCCAGAGAGAGAAACAGAATGTGTGAGCAGGGGAGGGGCAGAGAGAGAGAGAGACACACACACACAGAATCTGAAGCAGATTCCAGGCTCTGAGCTGTCAGCACAGAGGCTGACATGGGGCTCGAACCCACGGACCACGAGATCATTACCTGAGCCGAAGTCAGGTGATTAACTAACTGATTGAGCCACCCAGGTGCCCCTCTTTATTTTTTTAATTTTTATTTATTTTGGGGAGAGCACAAGGAGGAGAGGGTCAGAGAGAGGAGGACAGAGCATATGAAGTGGGCTCTGCGCTGACAGGCTGACAGCAGTGAGCCTGTTGTAGAGCTCAAACTCCTGAACCACAAGATCATGACCTGAGCTGAAGTTGGCTGCTCAACCGACTGAGCCACCCAGGTGCCCCTGAGATATCTTTTCACATTTTTATTGATACGTGAACCTCTTCTTTTAAGAAATGTCTATTCAGAGCCTTTGGCCATTTTTAAATTGACCTGTCTTTTTATTATAAAAACTAAGAGTGTGTATATATATATACATTAGATACATATATATGTATATACATTTACATATATATACTAATTTGGGATGTTAACTATCTTCCTAAATATATAATTTTCAAAGTTTTCTTCTATCCATTAGTTGTCTTCTCACTTTCTTGAAAGTATTGTTTGCAGCATAAAAGATTTTAATTTTGACATAGTCAAATTTATCTATTTTCCCCCCTCTTGTTGCTATGCTTTTGGTGTTGTATCTAAAAATCCATTACCTAACCCAAGGTCATGAAGATTTACTTCTATATTTTCTTCTAAAAGTTTTAAAGATTCAACTTTTACATTTAGGTGTTTAATCCATTTTGAATTAATTCTTGTGTATGGTGTGAGGTAAGGACCCAACTTCATTCCTTTGCACTTGGATATCTAGTTGTTTCAGCACCATTTGTTGGAAAGATTCTTTATTTCCCATTAAATAGTCTTGGTACCCTTGTTGCAAATTATTTGACTGTCAATGAATGGCTTTATTTCTGAACTGTCAATTCTATGGCATTGATCTATATGTCTATATGCCAGTACCACACTGTCTTAATTATGATAGTTTTGTAGTAAGTTGTAAAGTAACGTGTGAGTCTTCCAACCTTGTTCTTCTTTTTCAAGACTGTTTTGGCCATTGTGGGTCTCTTGTATTTCCAAATGAATTTTAGGATTAGCTTGTCAATTACTGCAAAAAAGCAAGCTGGAATTTTGATAATGCATTGGATTTGTAGATGACTTTGTTGAGTATTATTTTTTATGAAAAATTATTTCAAAATGTTTATTTGAGAGAGACAGACAGACTGTGAGTGAGACAGGGGTAGTGAGAGAGGGAGACAATAGAATACAAAGCAGGCTCCAGGCTCTGTGCAGTCAGCACAGACCCATAAATGTGATAAGTTCCCACTTACTTAGATCTTTAATTTCTTTCCTCAATGTTTTGTGACTTTCAGTGTATAAGTTTTGCACTTCTTTTGTTAAATTCATTCCCAACCCTTGTATTTTTTTGATGCTATAGTAAATGGAATTATTTTCTATTTTATTTTCAGAATATTTATTGCTAGTGTATAGAAATGCAATTTATTTTTGTATATTGAGCTTGTATCCTGCAATCTTGCTAAAATTGTTTATTGGCTCTAATAGTTTTTTAGTGGATTTTGAGGATTTTCTATTTATAAGATCATGTCATCTGCAAATAGACATAATTTTACTTTTTCCTTTTCCATACAAATGCCTTTTACTTCTTTTTCTTTCTTAATTCTCCTGGCTAAAACCTCCAGGATGTTTTTATTGCCCTAGCATTTTTATTTATTTATTTCATTTATCCATAAAATTTAAAATTTCCCACAAACATGCTTCTTTTATGAAGTAAATGTATCAGGACTGGATTTTACAGCGTATAACAGAAACCCAAGGTATAGTGGCTTAAATATGATAAGTTTTGTTTTTTTTTTTTCTCCCATAAAAGGAGTTCAGGGGTAGGCATCTAAGGTTAATACAGCAGCTCTACACATATCTAGGACCCAGGTTCCTTCTTTCTGCCTCTGCTATATTTGGTACATGGCTCCCATCACCCATCAGCAAGATTGCTTCATAGCCCATGACGGCTGCTGCAACTCGGCCATTATATTCATATTCTGGGCAGGAAGCAGGAGGAAGCAACAAGAGCAAAAGGTTAACTCACTCATATTTTTCAGTTCCCTTTA
>NW_027536462.1:275517-282001 GCF_008692635.1 Crocuta crocuta
TAACTCACTCATTTTATTCAGTTCCCTTTACAAAACTTTCTCAGAAGCCTCATGAAATGATTTTTGGGTTCACCTTCACTGGCCACCAATATCTGTAAGGAAAGCCAGAAGAGCACTGTTTTAAAGCTGATCCTTTGCCACATCCAACAGTATAGGTTTTCCATTAGTAATGAAGAGGGGGAGAATGAACAGTAGGCAGGCAACTACCAAGATGTGGCACAATGTAAAAATCTCAAAAATTGTAATTTTGTGAATTGTTTGTGTTGGGGAGGAAATTTTTTCTTCTACCCTTCAAGATTTTTCTGGCTGGTCTAAGAATTAAATTGACATGAGACAAATTAACAAGAGAAAAACAAGCACAAGCTTAATAACATGTCTATCTCCTGTATACATGGGAAGGAACCAGAAAAAAAATGGGTTCAGCCAGAGATGGCTGAAGCCATCACCTTAAATACCCTGTTCAGCTAAAGACAAAAGATACGGGGGTGGGGGTCGGGAAGGAGATGGTTGTTATGCAGATTTAAGTCATTGCCTTCTCCATTGATAAGAGTTTCTAGAGATTGAGTCATCCCCTTCTTCCTGGTACATAATTCGTTTGAACTTATATTTGTATCTTTTTTCTCCTAGGTTGAAAATATTAGTTCCTAATGGCATTAACATAGTTACTTAATTGTTTTCTCCTAATGGATATGGATGTATGAGTGTGTGTATATATGTGTGTGTGTGTATCTATAGCTATCTATCTATCTATATCTATATCTCACATAGTAATAGTTTCAAAAAGCAATTGTAGAATTATCCCTAAAAGTTTAATAGTTTTTTTAAATTTCTTTTTGTCTATAGGATATATCTCACAAGAGAGGTATAGTCAACACTACACATTTAAAATTAATTGAAATACAGGTCATGGGAGTTGGGAGTCAGGCTTGTGCACACTGATGAGGTAGCGGCAAGGGAATAAGGACAGGGAATCCACAATGTCTGATCTAAGAGCCTTTCTAGCTCTGACATTCTAAGATACGAATTTATTTAACAAATGAAGAAAACTGCAACATTAAATGAGTCTCTCATTTAAAAGAAGAGGAGGGAGTTGTCTGGGTGGGTCAGTTCATTAAGCGGCTGGCTCTTGATTTCAGCTTGGGTCGGCAGTCTCCTGGTTTGTGAGTTTGAGCTCTGCACTGGGCTCCGTGCTGACAGGGCAGAGCTTGCTTGGGATTCTCTCTCCCTCTCTCTGTGCCTCTCTCTCTCTCTCTCTCAAAATAAATAAAAAACTTTAAAAAATAAAAATAAAACAACATAGAGACCAAAGAAATAACTGAACAGATCAATGAAACCAAGAGTTGGTTTTTTGAAAAAANTAGGTTTACAGAAAAGTTGTGAAGATAGTGCAAAGTGTTCCCTTAAACCTCACACCTAGTTCCCCCCTAGTTCCCTTAGTTAACACTTTTACATTGCAATCGCACATTTGTCACAATTAATGAATCAATATCGACACTTTCCAAATAACCAAAATCACACTTCATCCATATTTTCTTAGTTTTTGCTTATACCTTTTTCTATACCAGGATATACCCAGGATCTCACATTACATTTAGTACTCATGCATTCTCAGGCTCCTCTTGGGCTGTGACAGTCTCTTAGACTTCCCTTGGTTTGGGTGATCTTGACAGTTTTCAGGAGTACGGGTGAAGTATTCTGTAGCATGTCCCTCAACGAGGATTTGTCTGGTGTTTTTCTCATGATTAGACTGGAGTTACGGGTTTTGAGGAGGAAGACCACAGAGGTAAAGTGCCATTCTCATTACATCATATCAAGTGTTCATACTAGCAACATTACTTATCATTGTTAGTATTGGGCACGATCACTTGGCTGAGACAGTTTGTCAGGTGTCTCCGCTGCAGAGCTACTCCTTTTTCCTTGCTTTCCGTGTGGTACTCTCTGGAAGGATGTTACTTTGCAGAGCCCATAGGTAAGGAGTGGGGAGTTATGCTCTACCTACTTGAGGGTGGAGCAGCGATAGAAATCACTTGGAATTCTGCACAGGGACATTTGTCTCTTCTTCCTCATTTGTTTATCTATTAAAGCATTTACACCAGCATGGAGTCATGAATATTTGAGTTATAATCCAAACACTGTTCTTTATTTTGTTGCTCAAATTGCTCTAGTTTTGGCCACTAGGAAGTCTTTTCAGCTCCCTCGTTGTCCTTTGCATGTGTGTGCACGTGTGTGTGCGTGGGCGCACACGTAGCAATTTTTTGCCTTCTGGCACTATGAGATGCTCTAGGCTCATTTTGTACATTCCCTGCCCCAGCTCTAGAATCAGCCATTTCTTCAAGAAGCCTGGGTTTCTTTTTCTTTTCTTCTCTTTCTTTCTTTCTTTTTTTTTTTTTTTTTTTAAGAAAATGGTATTAGAAAGCAAGATCTGAGCATTAGGTATGCTTGTTGCTATTGACCTATCATTGTTTCTAGGCATTCTCAGCTGATAGAGCAAGGAAATATATGTATGTATAGTAACCAGTTTATATCTACAAATCTATAAATGTTTCTCTCTGTATCCATCTATATCTATATTAAACTAAATAGAAAGTCTCTGTACTAATGTCTCTGACTCTATCCCAGTACCACAGGGATCATTTTAGCCTTCCCTCCCTTGCTTGTCTATAACCTCTCACTCAAATAGTGAGAAACCTGGCTTCCACAATCTGCCATCTATTTACTTAATTGTTCACTTCCAGTATACATGTACAGTAGATACGATTAGAAAGGTTAATGTGTACCTGCATGGGAAACCACATTATCCACTAGAGTGTAGTGCTTGTGTACGGTTTCGTTTGGTTTTAGCCTTACAGTATCCACTCATTTCCGAGGTTATTTAGGTCAGCCTCTTTTCTCCCCACTCCCTTCATCGAAGTTATTTCACACATTCATAGTGCAGTTAGATACTTTTGTCACAGTCTATAATCCATCCTGGGATCCCTGGACCTCCTAAATGACTTTTATTTTTTTTTTCTTTTTTATTTCTAGGAGAGAGAGAGAGAGAGAGAGAGAGCATGAGCAGGGGAGGGTCAGAGAGAGAGGGAGTCACAGACTGAAACAGGCTCCAGGCTCCGAGCTGGCAGTCAGCACAGAGCCCGACGAGGGGCTCGAACCCACGAACCGCGAGATCATGACCTAAGCGAAAGTCGGACGCTTAACCGACTAAGCCACCCAGGCGCCCCTCCTAAATGACTTTTAAAATAAATTTGTGAAGGCACTTGAGTGGCTCAGTCGGTTAAGCGTCCAACTCTTGACTTAGGCTCAGGTCATGATCTCACGGTTCATGATATAGNAGAGCCTGCTTAGAATTCTCTCTCCCTTTCTTTCTGCAACCTCTCCCCCTCCCCCCCAATAAATAAATAAACTTAAAAATGTGGCTCAGTCAGTTGAGCATCTGACTCCAGCTCAAGTCATGATCTTACGGTTCACGGGTTCAAGTCCTGTGTGGGGCTCTGTGCTGACAGCTCAGAGCCTGGAGCCTGCTTCGGAATCTGTGTCTACCCCTCTCGCTGCTCCTCCCCCACTTGCGTGCTTGCTCTCTCTCTCAAAAATAAATAATCATTTTTAAAAAATAAAATAAATAAATTTGTGTACATTAGTGCTCACTCTTTATGCTGTAAAGTTCTGTGGGTTTTGACAGGTGCATAATATCACGTACCTGCTGTTATAGTATCGTACAGAATAGTTTCACTGCCTTAAAAATCTCTCATGATTCACTTCTTCAACTCTCCCCCATCTTTAAACTCTTAAACCCCTGGCAACTGCTGATCTGTTTACTGTCTCTATAGTTTGGCCTTTTACAGAATGTCATATAAATGAAATTATACAGTATGTAGCCTTTTCAGACTGGCTTCTTTCACTTAGGGGCAGGCACTTGATGTATATTTTTTGCATCTTTTTGGAAAGCACAGTCTTTTTATCACTGAATAGTATTCCACTGCATGGATGTACCATAGTTTGCTTATCTGTCCGCCTATTGAACGACATCTTGTTTCTTTCAAATTTGGGTGATTTTAAATAAAGTTGCTATAAACATTTGCATGCAGGTTTTTGTGTGGAAATAATTTTCTTTTTCTTTTAAAAATTAAAAAAAAATGTTTATTTATTTTTGAGAGAGAGACACACACAGAGCATGAGCAGAGGAGGGAAGAGAGAGAGGGAGACACAAAATCTGAAGTAGGCTCCAGGTGCTGAGCTGTTTGGATAGAGCCTGATGCAGGGCTCAAACTCATGAACCATGAGATCATGACCTGAGCTGAAGTCAGATGCTTAACAGACTGAGCCACCCAGACATCCCTGTGTGGAAATAATTTTCAAATCTATTGGGTAAACACCTAGAAGCAAAGTTTCTTTGCTATGCTGAATGGTCTTCCAAAGTGGCTGTATCATTTTTGCATTCTCACCAGCAATGAATGAGAAGTTCTGTTATTTCACATCCTTACCAGCAATCTGAATTGTCAGATTTGAGGATTTAAGGATTATAATAGGTGTTTGTTGGTATCACATAGTTAATACAATCTTTGGTAGAATATATTGTTTTTCCTGCTCTGACATTTTTTTTAATGTTCATTTATTTTTGAGAGGGGGGAGGGGCAGAGAGAGAGGGAGACATAGAATCCAAGGCAGGCTCCAGGCTCTGAGCTGTCAGCACAGAGCCTGATGTGAGGCTCGAACTCATGAGCTGTGTGATCATGACCCGAGCCAAAGTAGGATGCTTAACCAACTGGGCCACCCAGGCGCCCCTCTGCTCTGACATTTTATGCTGCCTTCCCCTTGCGGACTTACGATTGGGCTTTCTGGTATCCTCTATGTAATAATAAGCTCCTTACCTCCTCCAGATTTCTTTCTTCATTTTATAAAAAATTAATCAATTTCCTATTATGATTTTATTTTTAAAATATATTTGCTTGCCTTCTCCAGATTTCTTGGTGGAAAAAGAGCTAGCTGCAGCCTTATATACAGCTTTAAATGCATTGCTGATAAGGATACTACAGCATTTCTCTGTGATAAAATGGGGTCTCTAAATTCAAAGTATTCAAAGTGAGTGCTTTCTTACTCATACACCTCATATTGCACAATACTGAAGGTGCAGTTCCNTCTTGCTGGCCTCTGGCTGACCTGGGCTGTGCTGCCCAGGGAACTAAATTGCTCAAGGAAGTAAAATATGGTTTGCTCAAAACAACTTCTGAGACCTTTCCCATCCATTTCTGCCAAGAACTAAAAATGCTGGCTTGATCCAAACTCATAGTACGATTCAGTTTCCACCTGCCCACATGTTGCTGGGCAGATGCTTGGCCTGGAGGGGGCCTTTGTGGGGGCTCACCAGTTCTCTCTTCATCTTTCATTCCGAACAGCTGGCCACATCTGCATGGCACTCCTGGGTGACTTCAGTTCACCCTGGATACTCCCCTTAAATATATACTTATTACAAAATAAAACACAGGAAAACACACACAACAAATATATAGAAAAGTGAATTAATACAAGGTCACATCCAGGTGAAGAAGTAGTACTTTGCCAGCCACTCCAGAAGTCCCCTCATTGTCTACAATCCTGACCTTTACAGTAATAATTTCCTCATACTTCTCTATGGCTTCATTACACAAGTGTGCACCCTCATACACTCTAGCTGAGGCTTGTCTTTCAAAAATTATTGATTAAACCAAGTTTACCATATGTGTTAGCTAACTAGAATGAAATAAAAACTTGATAAAATAAAAAAATACGTATTAAAAAATTATTGTCTCATCTTTTAGATCTCTTTTTCACCTTCATCCTTTTCTTTTCCTTATACCTGATCTGTTGAGGCACATGGACAATTTGACCTGTATAGTTTCCTGCAGCTTGAATTTTGCTGATGGCACATTCATGGTACATTTCAACATGTATTCTGTTCCCGGCTTTTCTTGAAACTAGCTGAATCCAGATGTTTGACCAGACTTAGGTTGGATTTCTTTTGCAAGACTCTAAGCAGTGCTGAATTCTTTCATCAGCAGAGACATAACGTCTGGTTGTGTCTCTTTTTGCAACGTTAGTGGCTGTTGGTCCTTGCTGCCTAAATCAATTAATTCCTTGCAATTGGTGATAATATAATTCTATCATTTTATTTCCACTTGTTAGTTGCAATAATTTTACAAAGAGATGCTTCCCTGATGTCCTATTTTGTTGTCTAGTGGTACAGTTTCTATAGGATAAGCAAGATATATGTTTGGTTCTTTCCCTTTGTTTACCAGTTTTCAGATGATGAATTGGTTCCCTGACATCTTTCAAGGTGGTTAGTTTTTAAATATCACAATGAATTTTAAAATGTAAACATACTTTATGGTTTTGATCCATTACATGTTTTTATTGTGGTAATGTATACAGAACATAAAATTTACCATTTTAACCATTTTTAAGTATATAGCTCTGTGGCATTAAGTATACACTGCATTTTTATACTTATGTA
>NW_027536462.1:282083-282401 GCF_008692635.1 Crocuta crocuta
ATACCATGAGATCATGACCTAAGCTGAAGTCAGATACTCAACCGACTGAGCCACCCAGGCGCCCCAATGTTGTATTTATTTTTTATTTATTAAAAAAATGTTAATGCTTATTTTTATTTTTGAGAGCGAGAGAGAGAGAGAGAGAGAACGAGTGGGGGAGAAGCAGAGAGAGAGGGAAACATAGAATCTGAAGTAGGCTTCAGGCCCTGAGCAGTCAGCACAGAACCTGATGTGGGGCTTGAACCCACAAACCATGAGATCATGAACTGAGCCGAAGTCAGATGCCCAACCAATGGAGCCACCCAGTGCCCCTCATGT
>NW_027536462.1:282536-282710 GCF_008692635.1 Crocuta crocuta
TAGTCCAGAGCCTTTTGAAAGAAACAGGAGAACTCTCTTCCCACATTTGCCTTCCTCTTATATCCCTACTTTCCAATCAGCATAAGCAAACATGAGCCAAAGTGAGAAGTGAAACGCCCCACCTTGCAGACGCTGTCTCTGCAGTGTCACAAGTTATGACTCACGTTTAGCCCA
>NW_027536462.1:282873-283360 GCF_008692635.1 Crocuta crocuta
TTCCCCAGAGAATGTCACCAGAGTCAGTGGGAGAAGACAAGCTCTATGAAGTGTGCTGGGGTTGAAGTCTCAAAATTAATACAGTTTAAACATTGATGAACATTTCTTCTACTCTGCATATAGCTTTATTAAAATTCATCACTGGATCTTTTTCTTTTTAGGTGTCTTTTGTTTTATTTTTTATTAAAATTTTTTTAAAAAATATTTTATTTATTTCTGAGAGAGAGACAGCATGAGCAGGGGAGGGTCATAGAAAGAGGGAGACACAGAATCCGAAACAGGCTCAGGCTCCGAGCCAGCTGTCAGCACAGAGTTCGATGCAGGGCTCGAACCCACGAACCACGAGATCATGACCTGAGCCGAAGTTGGACGCTCAACCGACTGACCCACGCAGGCACCTCCATTGGATCTTTCAGTGTATGAAAATATGTGAGTTTCAAATACTTGAACATTTTTTTTGTATTGAAAAATATGTGCGCATAGAGCT
>NW_027536462.1:283544-293181 GCF_008692635.1 Crocuta crocuta
TATGTTTGCATAGAGCTTTCCCTTTTGAACTTTAACCCAGACTTCAGCAGCTGAGCAGACAGCTGCAGAAAACTTGCATAATAACAGTTGAATGGACAAGTTGTCCTAACCTTTATCCATTTCTCTCCTTTTGAGTCAGTTGATTGCCTATTTTTATTTTGCCTCATCTTCCTTCTGGGCTTACCCACTCAGTTGGACACAGAGTTGGGAATCTAGCCAGTAAGTATACAGAGAAACATGAAATGTGTTCTTCTAAAGTCTAGAGGAAAAAATTTCATAAAGAAATCCAAGTTCATATGTAAATGAATGTCAGAAAAGTGGAAACAATACCCATAAAAGCCCATGTATAACTGTGTTGGATATAAGCCCTGCATTGGCCACCATCCCCAAATACTTTAAAAATTATCATAACTCCCAAGTACCCCAATGCTGTGATACCACTATCTTACATACTAGAGGGAAAAGCTTACTTGGAGTCACAATGACAGAAGATTGATGACTGTGTCACATATAATGGTATTTTCAGGTCTATTTATTAAAAATAAAGAGTAAATAAAAATGATTAATTTATTCATTTGACAAATATTTCTAGAATGCCAATTAAAGACAGCCCTGTGCCTAGTGCTGGGAATACAGCCATGAAAGGTCCTCATGTAGCCAATGATTAAGAGGAAGAAGCAAGTGATGTCCAGAAGTGTGGAGAGTGAGATAGATAAAACAAATGTGGTATACATATAACAGAACACTGTTCAGAAATAAAAAAGAAGGAAATCCTGCCATTCGTGACAACATGAATGGACCCTGAAGGCATTATGCTAAGTGAACTAAGTCATCAGAGAGAGAGAGAGATAAATACTGTATGATCTCCTTCATAGGTAGAATCTAAACAGCAACACTCCTAGGAAATGAGATCAGATTTGTGGTTACCAGAGACAGAGGGTTGAGGATGGGGGAATTGGATGATTGGTGGTCAAAAGGTACAGACTTTCAGTTATAAAATGAATAAATCCTGGGGGATGTAATATACAATATGACTATAGTTAACACTACTGTATGCTATATCGGAAAGTTGCTAAAAAAGTAGTTATTTAAAGTTCTCACCACAAGGAAAAAAAATTTCTTTTGTAACCATATGATGTGATAGACGTTAACTAAATTTACTGTGGTAATCACTTTGCAATATATGTATGTCAAGTCATAATGCTATATACCTTCAACTTCTATAGTGCTATATGTCAATTACATCTCAATAAAACCAAAAAATAAATAAATAAAAAAGAGGACTGAGTGTCTGAGATTTTACCCTATTTATGTACCACAGTTTCCTAGAGGCTGGCAAGAGACATGTGACTTCTGGGTCAAAGGCAAAAGATTTTATTATTGATGGCACAGCAAGCCACATTAGCATGAATATATTTACATCAGTTCCCCTTGCCCCCCAAGTCTGATGAGGGTGATGTGGATAAACTCAGGTGGATACCTGCACACGTAGTGGACAGCATTACAGGAGAAAAACTCTAAGGTTAGAGAACTTGAATCTTTTGTAAGAGATGGTAAACATTCTTGCCCTTTGCTCTGGAGGGAATACTATCTCTATCTTCCAAGCCTGTTAGCTGTACAAACATCTATGAAAACATCTATGGGACAAGCCAAGGCCAGTCTAGATCAGCCAATATGCAACCACTCCCAGGCGTGTGAATGAGCCTTGCCAAGACCAGAAGGGTTGCATAGCTGGCCTCCAACTGACCCCGGACATGTGAGCAATAAGCACTGTTGTATATCACTGAGGTTCTGTGGTTCTTTGTTACACAGCATTATTGTAGCAATACACAGCTGATACCATCACCAGTATCTTCTTAACCTCTAAATCTAATTTATCTCTCCCACTGTAACCAGAGCTCTCCTGAAATAGAGATCTTATCAGAGCACTCTCCTCTCTAAAAGCCTTCAACTACAGACTACAGTTCAGACATGGAGACATGGAATCCAAAGTTTTTGCTGGTCTGGTTCTCATTTTCATTTTTAACTTCACCTTTCACCTCTCTTCCTTCCCATCCTCTCTTTTGCTTCTGGCATCCCACTCACATAGACCACCCAAATTTCTCTGCACTTAAAAAAATTAAAAACATACTTTAGGATAGTTTTAGAAATTATAAGAGTTACTCATTTTAGTAAATCTAGGAAGTACAGAAAAGTACAAAGAGCATCACCCAGGGCAACTTTTACCCCAGGTTTTTTTTCATATATGGTGTATGCTAATATCAGGCACTTTTAAAATCATTATTATCGCTAGTTGTGAAGGTATTTCCTATTTAGAAAATTTGGAGAAATAAAAAAAAAACAAAACACCACCACCATTAATAGTATTAAAAGACAAAGAAGCACCTAAACAAAGTAATCACAGTATTTATGATAGACAACGGGTCAATATCTTTATCACAAAAAAGAGTTCATACAAATCAACTAAAAAGTATATATGTGTTAAAAAACAGGCAATTTCTGAAAAAATACAAATGGCCAAAACTCAAACCAAACAAAAACAAAAACTTGTTCAACTTTAAAAGGTGCAAAGTAAAATAATAATGACCCCAAATTTTTTGCTTATAAGATTAACCAAGTTAAAAAAAAATCTGAGTGATAGAACTGTATGACTCTCATTTACTGCTGGTGTACATGTAAATTGTTATAATGTTTCTAGAGGACAACATAGGGCTGTTTGTCAAAAGACCTATAAAATCCTTACTCTTTGACCCTAAAATTCTATTTCTAGGAATTTATCTTAAAGAAATAATCAGATATGGATGTGTAGAAGTATGTTCATTGCAATGCTGTGTGACAGAAAGAAAGTAGAAATACTACGGTACTGGAATAAACACAAACACAGAGACCAATGGAATAAAGTCAAGAGTCCAGAGATAAACCATAGCATACATTACAACTAACTTTCGACAAGGGTGCCAAGAATACACAATGGGGAAAGATTAGTCTCTTCAAAAATAGTGTGAGGAAAACTGGATATCTACATGTAAAAGAATGAAATTGGACTCCTATTTTACACTATACACAGCAATCAACTAAAAATGGATGAAAAACTTAAACATAAGACTCAAAACCTTAAGACTTCTAGAAGAAAATATAGAAAACAAAGCTCTTTGGTATTGGTCTTGGCAATAGTTTTTTGGGTATGACATCAAAAGCCCAGGCAGCAAAAACAAAAATAAAGAAGTGGGACAACATCAAGCTAAAAAACTTCTTCACAGAAGGGAAACATACAACAAAATGAAAAGGTGACCTCAGATTGGGAGAAAATATTTGTAAACTATATATCTGATAATGGGTTAATATCCAAAAATATAAAGCACTCATAGAACCCAACAGCAAAATGTCTCCAACAGCCTGATTTTAAAAAATGGGCAAAAGACCTACATAGACATTTTTTCAAAGAAGACTTACAAATGGCTAACATGAAAGGGTGCTCACCATTACTAATCATCAGGGAAATGCAAATCAAGACCACAATGACCTATCACCTCACGCCTGTTAGAATGGCTATTAGCAAAAAGACAAGAGATAACAAGTGTTGGTGAGGATATGGAGAAAAAAGGAACCCTCATGTACTATTGGTGGGAATGTAAGTTGGTACAGCCACTATGGAAAACAGTATGGAGGTTCCTCAAAAAACTAAAAATAGAGCTATCATATGATCCAGTATCCCACTACTGGGTATATATCTAAAGAAATGAAATTAGTATCTCATAGAGATATCTGCATTCCTGCGTCCACTGCAGCTTATTCACAATAGCCAAGATATAGAAACAGCCTAAGTGTCCACTGATGGATGAGGAGATAAAGAAGAGTAGTGTGTGTGTGTGTGTGTGTGTGTGTGTGTGTGACAGGAATATCATTCAGCCTAAAAAAGGAGATCTTGCTATTTGTGACAATAAGGAGGAATCTGGAAAACATCACGCTAAGTGAAATAAGCCAGACAGACACAGAAAGAAGAATACTGCATGATCTCACTTATGTGTGGAATCTTAAAAAGTTGAATTCATGAAAGCCGAGAGTAGAATGGTAGTTACCGGGAGTGGGACTTGAGTGAAATGAGATGTTGGTTAAAGGGTACAAAGTTACAGTTATGTAGGATGAATAAGTTCTAGAGATCTAATGTGCAGTATGATGACTATAGTTAATAATATTGTATTATATACTGGAAATTTGCTAAGAGTAGATTTCAGGTGCTCTCACCACATTTGCACACACATATCTTCCACCCCCAACCCGATGAAAATTATGTGAGGAGATAGATATGCTAATTAGCTTGGCTGCAGTCATCATTTCACTATGTATATGTATATCAAAACATCATGCTGTATGTCTTAAATAGTGGTGGGAGGGATGTCAATGTCACATTGAAGAAGAGCATGTGAGGGGCTCCTGGGTGGCTCAGTCAGTTAAGCATCTAACTTCGGCTCAGGTCATGATCTCATGGTTCACGGGTTCGAGCCCCAGGTCAGGCTCTGTGCTGACAGCTCAGAGCCTAGAGCCTGCTTCAGATTCTGTCTCCCTTCCTCTCTGTCCCTCCCCCACTTGCACTCTGTCTCTCTGTCTCTCAAAAAAGAAACAAACATTAAAAAAAAAAGAAAGAGCATGTGTTTGGGATATATATATTAATGTAGCCCTACTGGGAAAATATCATCTGTCACACTTCCCAAAATTCTATAGGAACTCTCTTGGATCTGTGTCTGTAAAACAGAGATCAAATTCTCAGAGGACTTCTTTCTTTTTACCCTCCACCTTCACCTCCCTCCCTTCCTCTTGTCCTTCCTTTCAGTTATAAACAGCACAACTATCGGTGAGTTATTGTTTCACGGTGTGAAATCTTGCCAGGAGGATCACTGTAATGGTCTGGGGGCCCCTAAACAATTTTATTTTTGTTATGCTTATACTTTATTTTCCGCATTGCCACAAGAAGGCTGTCCTTTCAAACTGTTTTTTGTTACCTCTTATCCAAGGATTTTAACAAAGGATTTTATAACATCCAAACAATCAGAATCTGGACAATGTTTTTTATTTAACAGGTACTTTAACGTGCTCAATATGTGCCAGGCGCTGTTCTAAGCAGGACCGTTACAAATATTAACTTGCTGAATCTTCATAACATTATTCTCAATTTCTAGAGGACGAAACTGAAGCACAGAGAAGTAACTTGCCCAAGGTCATGAAGCTATCACATGGCAGAGCCAGGTATCAAACCGGGGCATCTGCCTCCGGTGTCTATATCCTTAACTACCACGTTATGCTGCCTCTCTATCATTGCTCTACTCCACTGACCCTTTATTTGCTTGAGCAATAAGGGATCTATAGTCTCTGGAAAAAAACATGAACTCTCAGATGTACAAAATAATGAGAAGAGTCCTGGATGTCTGCGACAAGCCCAGGCGGGAGGGATTTGTAAAAGCCCCAGTCCTGCCGCCTGCCCCTTTCAGAGCAGGGTCACAAGGAGGAGTACCCCCCACGCCTCCCCGGCCTGCCCTCCCGGCTGGCCTTACCACTCCTAACAGCTCTCTGGCCCAGACTGACGGGCTGGGAGGAGGCACAGTACTTCGTTCCATTGAATGTGGTGAAATATACAAGAAGTTCAAAGCATTTTGTTTATATTCTGTAATGTTTGTCTCACAGACCTTTTGTAATGGGGTATTGTTGCCTCTGTAACGCAGCTGGAGAGACAAAGAGATTTCAAGTGACTTCCCCACATCGCACAGTCAAAGGACTTCTGAGAAGTGAACAAAATTCTGCAGACATCAAGCCTCTGACTTTTACCCTGCAAAGTAATCTCTCCCGAACAGCCTTTCCCTGCGATATCAGGTTTCCTCAGCTGAGTATTTAGGAGGCTGCTGGCAAGTCTAATCACCTGGGACATCTTAATAACCGAAGTCACATTTGATGGAAAAACTCATAAAGAAGCTGTGGGTGATTGAGGGCATCTTGTCAGAAGTCTGGCTCCAAATTCGTGTGATACCACATATTTGGAATTCTGCAATGAGAATGCAGAAATATTTCAGGGAAAGTATCAGAGAAGTTTATCTGATTCCTTTCATATAGTGTTTTCAAAGGAGAAACAAGTGTTTTCAAAGGAGAAACAAGTTCTCCATTAGCTGAGAAGCACCATGTATTCAAAACAGTAAATGAAGTATTTGTTATTGGTATAAACAAAGATATAAAATGGATCCTCACACATACTTTCAGGAAGCCAGGGACAAAGCAGAGAAAGCAAAGAACTATGAGGGAGAAGGTTTAGAAAACTATGCAGTTTTGTCTTGGACATTTGCCAAGGAAAGCTGGGTAATGACGGATTAAAAACAAAAAACAAAAAGGAAGCAGTGTAAGGAAAGTGCTACAAGGACTAAATTGATGGCCATGTGGTCGATATAACCGAAACGATCCAAATCTTGTTGTGGGTGGCAGTGGGGGCATGGGGACAGCAGGCTGGGGTCAAACTTAGGGTAAAAAACAACATCCAATAAATGAGTAGAGAGGAAAAGATGAATAAGGAGCAAGAATAGAAACAGTAAAGAAAGCACATTTAACCGGAAATGGACCAAAATAGACATGTACGATGTCATTTGAAGGGAAGGGGGGAGAAGGGGCCATTAACACGATTCGAGCAGAGGAATTTGAGATGATTTTAAATATTAAACAATGGAGGTCTTTCCGATTATCTGCAAATTCTATCTCTGTGAATTATAGAGGGCGGACGCCCTGGATGTTGGCACAGGAATGATTGGCTTCTATGATTTTCTATCCCAGAAGTTAGCCACCTTTCAAGGCCAGTGGGCAGGATCCTGATTACCATGTTTTAAGTGCTCTAGGGGTGCCTGGGTGGCTCAATCGGTTAAGCATCCGACTTTGGCTCAGGTCATGAGCTCACGGTCTGTGGGTTCGAGCCCTGTGTCGGGCTCTGTGCTGACAGCTCAGAGCCTGGAGCCTGCTTCTGATTCTGTGTCTCCCTTTCTCTCTGACCCTCCCCTGCTCACACTGTCTCTGTCTCTATCTCTCAGAAATAAATAAAACATTTAAAAAAATTTTTAAGTGCTCTAAAGGCTCAGGGTGGTGGTCAGTGGGGCAGGGAGAGGAGGGAATGTGCAAGACCATGAAGAAGACACTGGGATGGATGGGTGGGTTGATTGGCAAGAACGCCTGACCACCAGGCTGCAAGTATCTAAGTAGGGGGCCAGGCCTTGCCTGGTCCCAAAGAACTTCGTCCCCTACTGCTGGGGCTGCTTGGTATCCATCTGCCATTGCAGCCTTCCCTAAACTTGAGGCTAAATACTGGCTTCAGGCTGGACTGTCTCAGGAGCCCTAGCCCCATGTGCTGGGACTAGGAAGGCAAGGGCAGGGACAAAGGCATCCTTACTGTTTATGTCATCATGGCCTTGGACTTTCTGTCTCTCTAACCAGAAGCCAACGTTCTGTTGACCCTCTCCTGGTCTTGGATTTGTCCTGTGTATTTAAGGCCCTACCTTGGATGCATATCTGCTTCCTAAAACCCTCTAAGGCTGTGAGCGCTGACTCAGTCTTGGTAGGCTTCCTCACAGAATCCAGAGTTGTGCCCAGACCCCTTCTCCGGGCACAACTTGTGACTGGCACCAACTACTGGAGACAAATGACTGTCACCTGCTGCCTATCTGTCCTCCTGGCTCACTATGAAGCATCACTTATGCCTAGATTCCCATCACATGCTCTGAGCCCCTTTAGGGACATTTGGTTCCCCCAAGTGTGTCCTTTCTAATGTTGCATAGATCACATGGTCAGCTGTGCTTTGCCATGGCTGTCAGATGCCATGGGTTGTCTGTTCCACTGGGCTGCTTTTATCCTAGAAGCTGGGTCTGCGCCCCAAGTCCCTACAGCTGGGTGGGTCTGTCCCACCAGCACCTGTGCCATTACAGGTGTCAACTTGCCCTGTCTCACTGTAGCCAACCTGACATTCCCAGGCTTCTTGGATTTAAAAAAAAAAATGCAATATATATATAATCTATGTATATAGGTTGTTTCAGTCTCGTCAAAAATATTTTACTAATAGGGGTATCTATTTAACTACACTAGAGCCAAAAAGAGACTAGGAAAAACACATTTAGAGTTCAGAGACGTGGCAGACACCATCAGTGCTCGGCTCACGGCCCCTTGGCATTCAATTCCAACACAAGACTAAGGCTTCAGACAGCAAGCACCTGTGACTCATCCTGGGCACTTTCTGTTAGCTGTGGGCAAGGCAGGCAGGAAATGCCAGGGAGTCAACGCCCCTGGGAGCAGCTCTCGGCCAAAGATGGATTGGAGTTTAGGATAAACACCCTATCTTCCTTTCCTTATTGTGAAGGGGTTAAGTTGACAACCCCCAAGTGTGTTTGTTCTGTGCTGTCTCCCAGAGTTCCCCACTGTGCCTCAGTGGCCCATAATTCTAACTTGCTCGATGACTCACATTTTTTGTCTTCCTTCTCTTCCCCATTTCACTTTCCTACTCCACTACTGATGTTGCTCAAGATCACCTCTCCCTTGTTCCCCAAATTTGTGCTCAAATCCTTGTCTTGGGGTCTGCTTCTGGGGAGGAGTCCAAGCTAAGATGAGAGGTCTCATATTTAAGGTTAAGGCTTTAATTGTTTTCCTGAGAAGGCACACATGCTTTGAACCCTAACATAATAATGTACTTCTCTAATACATTATGAGAGGCAAAAAGACCAGAGACCCCTATGAACAGTACTTCATAACTGGGTCACATGGGCTTTACCGGCCTTTGAGATGTTAGTAATTGTTATAAGATTTGGGGGTCAAATATGCTTTGGTTGAACAAAATTAAGTGGGTTTCTTTACTTTAGTACTCCTGTAATCTCTAGGAAATAAATGGGCTTTGTAAATTTCCAGAAGTGTAGGCTGCAGGCTTCCTAAATTCAGTTCTTAGAACCTCTTTTCCTCAAGAGGTTCTGTTAACACTGGGGCACCTGGGTGGCTCAGTCAGTTAAGTGTCCGATTTCGGCTCAGGTCATGATCTTGCAGTTTGCGAGTTCGAGCCCCATATCAGGCTTTTACGCTCAGCATGGAATCCACTTTAGGTCCTCTGTCCCCCTCTCTTTCTGCCCCTACCCCGCTTGTGCTCTCTTTCTCTCTCAAAAACAAATACATGTTAAAGAAAAAAAGGTCTGTTAATACCTTGCAGGAGGCTGGCATCTCAGAGAATGTAGTTTAAGAAAGGCCTTTGTGCCCAAGCTACAGAATTAAAACATAATATTGAGAAGTACATGAGGTAAGTTATTCTGGTGGTGAGAATGCTGCATTTTAGGGTGCCCATGTTTTCTTTCATGTCTCCATCAACTAGAGGGAGAACCATCTATGGGCTGAGCTCAGAGGTTAATATTTCTTCTGCACAGAAAACCAGCTGTTTAGTTTGTTTGATCTGAACATTTAATGAGAAGAGAGGCAGTGAAACATGTGTGGTCCTCTTCCCCCTCCCAGCTAGGATGGTATCAGTGGACGGCTAATGGGGAGCCTCAGCTCCCGTCCTTACCCAGAAGTAACAAAGGGCCCCTCCTCACCACTTCCTCAGTGTCAACATTAACTGAGTGGAGAATGTGGATGTCTAGGCCTA
>NW_027536462.1:293198-299080 GCF_008692635.1 Crocuta crocuta
ACCTAGCCGTAATGAGGTGATGTACTCCATTCTCTGACCAGAGGTGGTACCAGAGGAGGCCTGTTAAAAGACACAGATTAAATAAAATCCCAAGTCTCAGAACATAGGTTTCTTTTTTTCTTTTTTAAAAAACATTTTTTAGTGTTTTATTTATTTCTGAGAGAGAGAGAGACAGCATGAGCAGGGGAGGGTCAGAGAGAGAGGGAGACACAGAATTCAAAGACAGGCTCCAGGCTCTGAGCTAGCTATCAGCACAGAGCCTGACACGGGGTTCGAACCCATGGACTGTGAGATCATGACCTGAGCCGAAGTCAGACGCTCAGCCGACTGAGCCACCCAGTCGTCCCCAGAACATAGGTTTCAATAGAAAGTCATTCATCATACCAAGAACCATGAAGATCTCAATTTGAAAAGACAATATATGCCACCGAAATGACAAAGATATTAGAGTTATCTGGTAAGAATTTTTTTTAAGTTAACTTACTTATTTTGAGGTAGTGAGTGCACATACACATACAAGCAAGAGAGTAGCAGAGAGTGGGGGAGAGAGAGAATCCTAAGCAGGCCCCATTATGTCAGCACAGAGTCTGATGTGGGGCTTGATCTCATGAACTGTGAAGTCATGACCTGAGCCAAGATCAAGAATCAGACATTTAACCAACTGAGCCACCCAGGTACCCCTAGAATTATCTGGCAAGAATTTTAAAGCAGCCACCATAAAAATGCTGCAATTAGTAATTATGGACCTGCTTGAAACAAATGAAAAATATAGACTCTCATTAAAGAAACAGGAAGTCTTAGCAAAGAATTACAAGATATAAGGAATAATCAAATGGAATTCTTAGAACTGAAAACAATACAAACTGAAATAAAAAATACAGTGAATGGGCCCACAGGAGAATGGAGAGAACAAAGGAAAAAATCATGACCTTGAAGATATAAAATAGAAATAATGCAATCTGAACAGCAGAGAAAAAACAGACCAAACAGCAGAGAGAAAACAGATGGAACAAAAATGAATAGAGCCTCAGGGATACATAGGACTTTAACAAAATATCTAACTTTTGTCATCAGAGTCCCAAAAGGTGAGGGGATATGTATTCAAAGGAAGAAGGGTGAAGCACTTCTCAAATTAGGCAAAAGACCAACAAATTCAGAAGCTGAATGAATCTCATCAAACAGGATAAATCTCAAGAAATCCACACCAAGACATGTCATAGTCAAACTTCTGAAAACTAAAGACAAAGAAAACTTTTTTTTTAAGTTTGTTTGTTTTGAGAGAGAGCAAGTAGGGAAAGGGCAGAGAGAGAGAAAGAGAGAGGGAAAGAGGGAGAGAGGGAGAGAGGAAGAGGGGGGAGAGAGAGAAAGAGAGAGAGAGAGAGAATCCCGAGAGAGAGAGAGAGAGAGAGAGAAAAAGAGAGAGAATCCCAAGCAGGCTCTGTGCTGTCAGCATGAAGCCTGATGCAGGGCTCAAACTCATGAACCATGAGATGATGTCCTAAGCCAAAACCAAGAGTCAGACGTTTAACTGACTGAGCCACCCAGGTGCCCCTAGTTTTTTCTTTTTTAACCTAAATATTTATCACTGTAATAGTCCCTTTTAGTATTGCTTTTGCTGCATCCCATAAATTTTGGTATGTTGTACTTTAGTTTTCATCTTTCTCAAGATATCTGATATCCCTTTTGACTTTTTCTTTGACCTGTTGATTGTTTAGGAGTGTGCTGTTTAATTTCCATATGCTTGTTAATTTTCCAGTTTTCCTTCTGCTGTTGACTTAAAGTGTCATTCCACTGTGGTCAGAAAAGATACTTCCTATCATTTCAGTATTCTTAAAATTGTTAAGACTTGTTTTGTTGACCTAACATGTGATCTATCCTGAAGAATGTTCCCTGTGCACTTGAGCAGAAAGTCTGTTCTGCTGCTGTTTGTTGGAATGTTCTGTATGTGCGTGTTAAGCCCATTTAGTGTATGGTGTTGCTCAAGTCCTCTGTTTCCTTGTTTTCTGTCTGGATATTCTATCCATTACTGAAAGGGAGGCATTAAAACCTACCATTTTTCATACTGCCATCAATTTCTCCCTTCAGTTCTGTCAATGTTTGTTTCATAAAGTTAGGTGCTCTGATTTAGATGGATATATATAATTGTTTATATATGTACTATATATATACACATATTATATATATTTATATATAATTTTGTATATAAACTTTTATACAAATGTTTATTATAAAAGTATATAAATGTTTATACATACTATATATAAATATATACAACATATGTGTATATATAGTATATACTATATATAAATATATACAACATATGTGTATATATAGTATANTCCCTTTCAATCTAAAGGGAGTCTGGTAGAGACTTCTGGGGAAGATGGGAACGTAGGAGGACCCTAAGCTTACCTCATTCCATAGATACAGCTAGATAACACCCAAATCAGTGTAAATAACCCAGAAAATGACCCCAAAACTGGAAGAATAGACTTTCCAGAGCTAAAGGTAGAGAAAAGGCCACATTGAAGAGAGTAGAAAGGGTCTAGAGATATAGCTGGGAGCTAAACAGAATGATTAGACTGTCTGAGGGAGGGCCACCGCTGGTGTGGAGAGAGAAGAGCAGACCCTCATACCAAGCACCCCAGGCACAGGGAACCCACATGAAAACTAGAGGGGCATAATGCCAGGAGTTCTTACAATCAGTGGGGCTTAACACCTGGAACTTTAAAAATCAAAAGGTTCAGCTCTGGGAGAGCTGGGAAGGGGAGAGGAAATTGAGTCTCCACCCTGAAAGAGATAGCACAACAAACAGCCCACAGATATACAGCAGAGAAGCAGTAGTTTGAAAAATGCCTGGGGTATATGTGAAGGAGATTCGTTTCTCATAATCTCAGAGTGAGTGCTGGAGGGTCAGGGATCATTGTGAGACTTCTCCAGACACAAAGGAGCTGGCGGGCACCATTTCCCTTCCTTACTCCTAGCCTAAACAAGCAGATACCCCGGGAGCCAGCATAGCACCAACACTCACTACCTAACTTGCTAACAGCATGCCACACCCTGCGTTCCCCTGTGGACTCGACCCCTCCAGCTAGGCCTTGGCTCCAGGTGCTCTCTCATAGCAGACCTGCACAAACCCTGCTAACACCGTGCACCCCCACCCCCATGTTCTCTTGCAGACCTTCCCTTTCCAATAGGTCCTTGGCTGCAGTCCATCCAAAATGGTGCTACAAATCTGTTAGGGTGCAGGCAGCCCCAATAGGGACCCAGCACCACTCCAAAGTGACTCCTATCCTGGAGAAAGGGGAAGATAGCCACATGCACCAGTCTAACTGTAGCCCCAACAGTGGCCTGGGGGAGGAAATCTGGTCTGACTGCCTGCTGTGCCCACTAACAAAAGCTTCTCAGGGGATGATACAGGGAAAGCACCCAGCAGTTCGGTGCTATTGCATCTCTAGTAAATGCCTGGTCTAAATTCAAGTCTAAGGTGGCCCTAGACTGGCCCACTAAAAACACAGAAACCAAACCCTACCCATAACAGGCAAAGAGAACCATTGCAGATGAATGGATTGAAAACAAAAGAGGCTCAGTCACAAGAGCAGGGCACAGACAACACACATAGGAGACACCCTGAAGTACCAAGTTCTGGTGAACAGGAGACATTGTGATGTAAGGCACTCCAGGACCTCTTTTTCATAAGGTCACTATTTTCAAGAGCAGGAGATATAGCTGACTTTCCTAACACATAGAGAAAGACACAGAGAGTAGACAAAATGAGGAGACAGAAAAATCTGTCCCAAATGAAAGAACAGGGCAAAATCACACCAAGAAACTGAACAAAATGGAGATAAAAATTTAAAGTAATGGTCATAAAGATATTCACTGGACTTGAAAAAAGAGTGGAGGACCTCAGTGAGACCCTTAACAAAGAGACAGAAGACAAAAAAAAGAACCAATTATACATAAAGAACTCAATAACTAAAATTTAAAAATACACAAGAGGGAAAAAATAGTAGATTCGAAGAAGCAGAGGAACAGATCAGGAACCTAGAGGAAAGAATAAAGGAAAACAATTACACTGAACAGGAGAGAAAAACAAAATAATAAAAAATGAAAATAGACTTACAAATACAATAAAGCATCATAACAAATGCATTAGAGGGATCTCAGGAGAGGAGAGAGAAAGGGGGGAAGAAGAAGTAATAGTTGAAAGCTTCCTAAATCTGGGGAAGGAAACAGAAATCAGGTCCAAAAAGCACAGAGAGTCCTCAAGAAAACCAACCCAAGAAGGTCTACACCAAGACACATAGTAATTTAAATAGCACAAAGTGTTGATAAAGAGAGAATTTTAAAAGCAGCAAGAGAAAAGAAAACAGTTACAGAGAAGAGAAACCCTATAAGGCTATCAATTTGATTTTTTAACAGAAACTTTGTAAGCCAGAAGGGAGTGGCATGATATATTCAAAGTGCTGAAAGAAAGAAAGGAAAAAAAAAAAAAAACCCTGCAGCAAAGAATACTCTATTCAGAATAGAAGGAGAGATAGTTTCCCAGACAAGGGTAAAGGAATTCGTGACCACCAAATCAGTCCTACAAGAAATGTTAAAGGGAACTGTTTGAGTGTAAAGGAAAGGAATAATAAAAGTAGGAAGCACAAAAGCAGTGAAATTAATTATGTCTATAAAAAGATGTAAAGTATGACACCACATATCTAAAATGTGGAATGGAGGAGTAAAGAATGGGTTCAAACTTAAGTGACCATCAACTTAATATAGACTTCTATATGCATAAGATGTTATATACAAACCTAATGGTAACCACAAATCAAAAACCAGTAACAGATATGCCAAAAAATAGAGAAAGGAATCCAAGATTATCACTAGAGAAATCCAGCAAACTGTGAGAGAAACGAACAAGAGAAGAATAGAGAATAACTACAAAAACAACCATAAAACAAGGAACAAAATGGCAATAAGTACATATCTATCGATAGTTAACATTACTCAGCCATAAAAATGAATGAAATTTTGCCATTTGCAATAACATGGATGGATCTAGAGTATATAATGGTACATGAAATAAGTGAGAGAAGGAGAAAGACCATATGATTTCACTCATACGGAATATAAGAAACAAAACGAATAAGCAAAGAAAAAAAAAAAGAGAGACAAACCCCAAACCAGACTCTTAACTATAGAGAACAAACTGATGGTTACTAGAGGGGAGCGGGTTGGGGGGATGAATGAAATAAGTAAAGTGCTCATCATAATGGGCACTGTGTCATGTATAGAATTATTTTTTTTAATGTTTATTTTATTTTTGAGAAAGAGAGACAGAGCTCAAGCAGGGGAGGAGCAGAGAGAGAGAAAGGGAGACAAAGGATCTGAAGCAGGCTCCAGAATCCAAAGCTGTCAATGCTGACAGCTCAGAGCGTGATGTGGGGTTCGAACCCAAGAACCCTGAGATCCTGCCCTGAGCCAAAGTCGGTGCTCAACCCAGGCGCCCCTGTATAGAATTGTTTAAGTGCTATATTGTACACCTGAAACTAATATAACACTGTATGTTAACTATACTGAAGTTAAAATAAAAAAAATGAAATAAAATAAAATAGAGTCTGGAAGACAGCATATAGCTGGATGTTTTTATCCATTCAGCCACTCCATGTCTTTAGAGTGGGGGAGTTTAATCCATTTACATTTAAAGTGGTTATTGATAGGGAAGGACTTACTACTCTGCCATTTTTATCATTGTTTACTGTTTATCTGGTAGTTCTTTTGTCCCTCTTATGTTTTCTTGCTTGCTGTCTTCCTTTGTGTTTCATTAATTGCTTTTTTTTTTTTTTTTTTTTTTTCTGATTTTATTATTTTTTTTTTCTCTTTTCTTT
>NW_027536462.1:299226-302485 GCF_008692635.1 Crocuta crocuta
CATGGTCTTTATCTTTTATAGCTTCTATAGGTATTTTCTGTCTGGTTACCGTAGGACTTACATAAAACATCTTATAGTGACAACAATCTATTTTAAGCTGATAACAATTTCAATCACATATAAAAATTCTACCCTTCTACTTCTCCTCCCTCCATTTTATGTTATAGATGTCAGAAATTACATCTTTTATATTGTACTCCAATAACATTTTTATAATTATAGTTATTTTTTATACTTTTGTTTTTTAAGTTCTATACCAGAATGAAAAATGATTTATATAGTATAGTTACAGTATTTCAGTATTCTGTACTTATTTATATATTTAGTCTTACACTAGTGAGCTTTATACTTTCATATGTCTTTGTGTTGCTGTTTGGTGGGTTTTCATTTCAACCTGAACGACTCTCTTTAGCATTTCTTATGAGGGCTGGTCTAACTCTGATGAACTCCCATAGCTTTTGTTTATCTAGGAAAGTCTTTTTCTCTTCTTCATTTTATTTTTTTTTAAGTAGGCTCCAATGAACAGCATGGAGCCCAATGTGGGGCTTGAACTCACAATCCTGAGATCAAGACCTGAGCTAAGATCAAGAGTCAGATGCTTAACCAGCTGAGCCACCCAGTTGTTCATTTTTGATGGACAATTTTGATGGATCCAGTGTTTGTGGCTGGCAGTTTTTTCCAGCACTTCAATTACATCCCTTCTGACCTGCAAGGTTCCTGCTGAAAAGAAATCTGCTTATAGTCTTGTGAGGGTTTCCTTAAATGTGATGAGTCATTTTTATTTTGCTGCTTTCAAAATTCTCTTTGACTTTTGACAATTTGATTATAGTGTGTCCATTAGGATTCTTGAATGTGGATGCCGTTTCCTTCCACAAATTTGGGGAGTTTTCAGCCATCACTTCTTAAATAAGCTTTCTTTTCCTTTCTCTGTCTTCCTCTCCTCAGTTATTGCATTCTTCACCTCCAAAATTCTCTTTGTTTCTTTTAAATATTTTCTCTTTGTTGTACTCGTTTTGTTCACGCATACTTTTCCTGAGCTCCTTGTGCATTTTTATGATGGTTATTTTGAATTCTTTGTCAGGTAATTCATGTACCTCCATTTCTTTAGGGTTGATTTGTGGAGATTTATGTTGTCCCTTTGCTTAAGCCATTTCTCCCTGTTTCTTGATGTCCTTGTAACTTTGTGCTGATTATCTGTTGATATTTGGAAAAAAACAACCACCTCTCCCAGGCCCAGACTGGCTTAGTACAGGGAAAGACCTTCACCCATCAGCCCAGCTAGAGATCCTGGGGGTCTCTCAAACATTTTCTGTGGATGCGTCTTCTCTAGATTTCTGCACGTAGATTCTGAATTAAAGGGATTTGCTTGTTTCTTTCATTCAAAACCTCATAATCTCTTGCTTACTCTGGAGCCTGCTGCACTGTGAGTCCTCTGAAAACAGCGGCATGCTGCCTAGCTTTTGATTTTCCAGTGGCCCTGAAGGCATGTAGAGTATGTCAGGTCCTGTCAGTGCCCCAAGTTGTGCTAGACAGAAACCAACCCTTTGGACAGCCCCCTCAATAACCCAGAACGTTGGATGCACACTCCATTCTTCTCCTCTCCCGAGGAGGAGGCTGCCGACTTGTATCAGTGTCTTTCTCCTGTACCCTGGGCCCTCTGGAGGAGCAGCAGGCTGCACTGATCTCTTTTGTTCTCAGCAGCTCTCACGCACCTAGAGTATGCTACGTCCCATGCATGGTCTGAGACAGAAACTGGGCCCTTGGACAGCCCCTCTGAAAAGCTGGAATGTTGGACACATGCTCCACTGTTCACTTTCCCCTTGAGGGAGAGGCCGCCAAGCTGTATTAGCCTGTGTCTGTTGTACTGCAGGTTCTCAGAAGCAGCAGCAGGCAGCCTGGCTCTCTTTTGTTCTCAGCGGGCCCCCAGCTATTTAAAGTATGCTGGGTCTTGTCAGTGCTCAGAGGCAGGCAAGACAGAAGCCAGTCCCTCAGGTAGTCCCCTTGAAAAGTCAGAATGTTGAATGTCTAGTCCAGTCTTCTCTTTCCCTACCCAGGGAGATATACCAGGAGCTGGGAGTTTTCTCACAATCATGTGGCACTGTACCGGGGGTGGGGAGGGGGGGGCACTAGGGTAAGAGGGTCACAAAATTTCCTAGCCCCTTTGATGTAGCTGATTTCATGCTTGCCTGGGGTACAGAAGCCTTTTAACTGGCTTCTGAACTTCTCGTAAAGGGAATTCATTCCTGTACTGTCGCTGGTGTCTCTGTGGACAGAAGGATTGTCTGGGCATCCTATTCGGCCATTTTGCTTTTATCACTCTGCGTCAGCTTTGGGGCCAAGGCCATTCCGTTTCTCAGTAGCTCCCAGACAACAGCTCAGTCTGGTGGTGGTATTAGGCTCTTACCATGACTGTGCAATGTGGAACTCCCATAACGGACAATCTTTGCTCTAGAGCTCCCCGTTGTATTGGCTAAGACGATCAGATCTGCATTGCAGTCTGAAGCTGTCTCTGCCTACCTGCATTCTCCCCCTTTTATCTTTTTTTTTCTTTTTTAAAGTTTATTCATTTATTTTGAGAGAGAGAGAGGGAGGGTGGGAGAAGCAGAAAGAGAGAGGAGAGAGAGAAAATCTCAAGCAGGCTCCATACTGTCAGCGCAGAGCCCAATGTGGAGTTCAAACTCACGAACCCGTGAGATCATGATCTGAGCTGAAATCAAGAGTTGGAGGCTCAACTGAGTCACCCAGGCACCCCACCCCCTTTTATCTTTCAAGGGTATTACTTACCAGTAAACCTCTTTACTTCTAACTCTGTCGTAGTGTCTGCTTCCTGGAAGACTCAACTAATAAACAAGTCTGAGATCAAAGTCCTGTGGCTCTGCCTCGCAGTCTTCATTCTTGGCTGACATTGATCATTTAATGAACACCCTCTGGGGAAAGTTGTTCAAGTGGTCTCTCCAATTTGTCCTCTACCACCACTGAATTCCTTGTGGCAAAGACTGGCGGGCTGTTCATCAAACCTCTTAATTCTTCCCCCTGGAAACATTACTAGACTACATTTCCCAGCCTCCCTTGCAGTTAGGTGGCTATCAAAGAAAATACTATTTTCCTCTCTTGATTTTTGTAGCAATCAGGTATACTGGAAAGAGCATATGATGGATTTGAGATGTATGATCAGTGTTTTTTTTCTCTTGGTTCTCTCATGTAGAAGGGATCACATTTCAACTAATTTTTAAAAATAGATTCTGAGAGATGAGGTGGA
>NW_027536462.1:302535-302741 GCF_008692635.1 Crocuta crocuta
CATCACTATCTGGAAGTAATATCAGATTTTCATTACCACAGGGCTCCATTAACAGAAGTACCTGAGCTTGTAAGGCCCATGATAGGTTCATCCCAGAGAAATTCAACTCTCTGTGGTTTCTGCTGATGAATGCTGAACGATTTGTTGTTCTACAGTGTCATTTTCAGCATTGGTTATGAAAATTGAAATTATTATTTATCCTGTCT
>NW_027536462.1:302809-303261 GCF_008692635.1 Crocuta crocuta
TCTCAGTGAAGCTTTAAAATTTTTTTTAATGTTTATTTATTTTTGAGAGAGAGAGAGAGACAGAGTGTGAGCAGGGAAGGGGCAGAGAGGCAGAGAGAGAGACACACAGAGTCTGAAGCAGGTTCTAGGCTCTGAGCTGTCAGCACAGAGCCTGATGCAGGGCTCGGGCTTAAGAGCTGTAAGATCATGACCTGAGCCAAAGTCCACTGCCCAACCAACTGAGCCACCCAGGTGCTCCTCTCAATGAAGCTTAAAATGGCTAAATTAGTAATGCTGTTCCAGAGGCACTGATATTGTAGACTATTTGTGGCTTCTATAATGTTCTTCCATTTNGGCTGACAACATGACAGAGTTCAACAAAAAATCTAAACTACATGGGATGGCACCAGCATTCTTGTCTTTATTTGGCCATTATTACTGCTGTTAGCACATTTTAAAATTTCATTTTCTTT
>NW_027536462.1:303529-308628 GCF_008692635.1 Crocuta crocuta
ACTTTGAATTTTTTAAATTATTCTCCTTTTTAAAGTTGTCATACAGTAAAATAAACTTTTTTCTTTGGGATAAATGCCTATGAATTTTAAACCATATATAGATTTGTGTAACTACCACAACAATCAGTATATTGAATAGTTCCATCAACCCACAAATTCTCTCATGCTGCCATTGATTTGTTTTCTGTCTCTATAATTTTATATTTTTGAGAATGTCATATAGGTGGAATCATANGCTAAGTAGAATTTCATTATTATGGATGATGTAGCACATGGAGTTTGTTAATCTATTCACCAGTGGAGGGATATCTGGATTGCTTCCAGTTTGGGGCAAAAGGAATAGAGGGGACTATAAAAGTTAATGTACAAAAGTTTTTATGTGAGCATAAATTTTCATTCCTCTGGGGCAGAGGTTGGCAAATATTTTCTGTAAAGTGCCAGATACTAAAAACAGGTTTTGTGGGCCATGTACAGTCTCTGTAACATATTCTTAAAAAACAAAGGACATCAACTCTTTAAAATTATAAAAAGCATTCTTGGGGCGCTTGGGTGGCTCAGTTGGTTAAGCGTCTGACTCTTGGTTTCGGCTCAGGTCATGATTTCACGGTTTTGTGGGTTTGAGCCCCACACTGGGCTCTGTGCTGGAAGCAGGGAGCATGCTTGGGATTTTCTGTCTCCCTCTCTCTCCACCTCTCCCCCGCTTGCATTGTCTCTGTCTCTCTCAGAATAAATAAACTTAAAAAATAAAAAATAATTTAAAATTATATAAAGCATTCTTAGCCNCTAATAGATGTATGGTAGTATCTCACTGGGATTCTGTTCTGCATTTCTTTAATAGTTAATGATGTTGGGTATCTTTTCATGTGATGACTTGCCATCTATAGATCTTCTTTGGTGGAAGTGTGTTAATGTCTTTCCCCCTTTTTCTAACTTATTGTTAGAAACTCAACAAACTGTTGACTTTTGAGAGTTCTTTATATATTCTAGACACAAATCCTTTGTCAGACTCGTGGTTTGCAAATACTTCCCCTCCAGGCTATAGTTTTATTCTCTCAACAGGGTCTTTCACAGAGAAAAGGTTTTATTTTGGTGAGGTTCAGTTTATCAACTTTTTTTCTTTTATGGATCATGCTTTAGGTGTCAAGACTAAGAATTCTCTGCCTCGCCCTAGGTCCCAAGGATTTTCTCCTACTTTTCTCTTAATGTTTTATACTTAGGATTTGCATTGAAATCCTGTTTCATCTCGACCTAATTTTTAGGTAAGATGTGAGTTGTAGATTGAGATTCTCTTTTTTTCTCCCTGAGGATGTACAATTGCTTCAGCACCATGTTGAAAAGGTAACCTTCACTCCAGTGGATTGCTTTTGCATCTTTGTTGAAAATCAGTTGTACATATTTCTGTGAATATATTTCTGGACCCTCTATTCTGTTCCGCTGATCTATTTGTTTACTTATTTATTTTAAAAAATTTTTAATGGTCATTTTTGAGAGAGAGAGACAGAGCGTGAGCAGGGGAGGGGCAGAGAGAAAGGGACACAGAGAATCTGAAGGAGGCTCTGTGGTGACAGCAGAGAGCCCACTGTGGGGCTTGAACTCACGAACCACAAGATTATGACCTGAGCTGAACTTGGATGCTTAACTGACTAAGCCACCTAGGCGTCCCTACTTATTTATTTTTTTTAAAGTCTATTTATTTATTTTGAGAGAGAGAGAGAAAGTGTGAGTGGGGGAAGGGCAGAGAGAGAGAGAGAGAGGGAGAGAGAGAATTTCAAGCTCGAACCCATGAACTGTGAGATCATGACCTAAGCTGAAGTCAGATGTTTAACCCACTGAGCCAGCCAGGCATCTCTGATCCATATGTTTATTAATCTATATGCCTATCCCCCTGCAAAATATCACACAGCTTTGATTACTGTAGGTATATAGTAAGTCTTAAAATCAGGTAATATGGTTCTTCCAATTTATTCTTCTTTTCCAAAATTGTCTTAGCTATTCTAGTTTCTTTACTTTTCCATATAATTTTTAGAATCAGCTTTTTTATATCTAAAAACATTATGCTTTTATTTTGATTGCAATTATGTTGGATTTATAGGTCAACTGGGGGGAACTGACATCTTTCCTCTATTGAGTCCGTTTTCTTCCATCAGCTTTTTGTAGTTTTTAGTATACAGACCCTATATATGATTTGTTAGATTTATATCTAGATATTTCATCTTTTGGAGCTATGTAAATGGTATTTAAAAAACATTTTGGTTTCCAAATCATTAGTATAAAGAAACATGAGTGCCAAATTGTTAATATACCAAAATATTTTGTGTTGATCTTGTATTCTACAATCTTGTTAAACTACCTTATTATTTCTAGAAAAAAATTTTTTTGGATTCTTTGGGACTTTGTCCGTACACAATCATCTTGAGCAGGTTTATTCCTTCCTTTTCAATATATATACTTTTCATTTCTTTTTCTTGCCTTATTGTGCTGGCTAGGATTTCCAGTATGAGATTGAATAAGAGTGATGAGAGTGTATGTCCTTGTCTTATTTCCAATCTTAGAAAGAAAGTGTTCAACCTTTCATCATTACCAATGATATTTACTCTAGGGTTTTTTTAAATTTTTAAAATGTTTATTTATTTTTGAGAGAAAGAGAGACAGAGTGTGAGCAAGGGAGGGGCAGAGAGAGAGGTAGACACAGAATCTGAAGCAGGCTTCAGGCTCTGAGCTGTCAGTGCAGAGCCTAACACGGGGCTCAAACTCACAAATGGTGAGATCATGACCTGAACTGAAGTTGGATACTTAACCAACTGAGTGACCCAGGCGCCCCTCTAGGTTTGTTTTTGAGAGGGACAGAGAGAGTGTGAGCAGGGGAGGGGCATAGAGAGAGGGGGACAGAGAATCTGAAGCAGGCTCTGTGCTGACAGCAGGAAGCCAATGTGGGGCTCAAACTCACAAATCATGAGATCATGACCTAAACTGAAGTCAGACGCTCAACTGACTGAGCCACCCAGGTACCCTTGCTCTTATCTTTATAATCTCCTTCCTTCTGCTTGCTTTGTGTTTCTTTTCCTTTTTTCTAGTTTTTTTTTTAGGGTGAAAAATTAGATTATTGATTTCAGTTCTTTCTTTTCTAATGCCAACATTTGATACTACTAATATCCATCTAGGTACTTCTTCAGCTGTATCCCACTAATTTTGAAATGTTATATTCAAACATGGAAATATTATATTTTATGTTATATTCAAAAATGGAAAATATTCCATTTTTGTTCAGTTGAAAATATTGTCTAATTTCTTCCGAGATCCATGAATTATTTAGGAATGCATGTTTAATTTCCAATTGGAGACACAGAACATACTTTCTGATTTCAATTCTTTCCAATGTACTGAGGTTTGTTTTAGGCCCCAGGATATGATCTATCTNCTGATTTTCTACTAGTTTTATTGATTTCTGAGAGCAGAGTGTTGAAACCTCCAAATATAATTGTGAGATTTTCCCTTTTATGTTCTTTCAGTTTTTGCTTAATGTATTTTCAAACTTTGTCTTTTTATTGATGTGTGTAGACCATTTACATTTAGTGCCATTATTGATATGCTTGCATTTATGTTTACTATTTTATTATTATATGTGTGTTCATTCTGTTTTTTTTGTTATTCTGTTTCTATTTCTTGCCTTCTTTTGCATTATTTGAACATTTTTTTCATTTCATTTTAATTTATCCATTAGGTTTTTAAACTGTCTCTTTACATAGTTTGTGTTGGTTTGGTGGTGGCTCTTGGGATTACAACATACATACTTACCTATTCACACTCTACTTTGAATTAATATTTTACCACTTCAAATAGAATGTAGAAACCTTACCACCATATAGGTCACTACCCTCATCCCTTTGTTATGCTTGTCTTACACACTACGTTTACATACACTGAAAACCCTATCAAACAATTACATAGTTCTTGCTTTGAATCATTAAACCCATTTTAAATCATCTGAGAGAAGAAGATTGGTCTATTTTGTTCACCCAGATATTTACTATTTCTACTGCTCTTTGTTCAGTCCTGATGGTCCAAATTTCCTTCTGTTATTATTCCTCTTCTATCTGAAGAACTCCTTTAGTAATTCTTTTAGAGCAGTTATGCTGGCAATGATTTATTTTAGTTTGCCTGAGAATGTCATTGTTTCACCTTGATTCCTGAGGGATATTTTCACTATTAAAATTCTTCTTTTTAAATTATCTTAATTTAAGTAATGTCTACACACATGTGGGGCTCAAACTCATGACCTGAGATCAAGAGTAGCACACTCCTCTGACTCAACCAGCCAGGTGCCCATGGATATAAAAATCTGGTTGACTTTTTTCAACACAAAAACTTTGTGCCACTTCCTTCTTATCTCCATGGTTTCTGATAAGAAATTTGCAGTCATTCAAAGAGTTGTTCCTCTATAGCTAATACACTGTTACTCTGTCTGCTTTCAAGATCTTTTCTTTGTTTTTAGTTTTTAGCAGTTTCATTATGATGTATCTGGGTATGGGTTTCCTTTTGTTTATCTTTCTTCAGATTCATCAATTAGTCTTCAGTCTATTTCTTCAATTATTTTTTTTTTTCAGTACCACACTTTTTCTCCTTTCCTTTTAGAGCTCAGATAACATAAATGTTTGCCCTTTTCTTATTGTCCCACATTTCTTGAGGCCCTGTTCATTTTTTTTCAATTTTTGTTTTCTCGGTTGTTCAAATTGAGCACATTTGATATACATTTAAATTAAATACTGATCTACATTTAAGTTTAATAGTACTTTCCTCTGTCATCATTGTTCTATGATTGAACTCATCCTGTGAGTTTTTTTAATGCTTATTTATTTATTTTGAGAGAGAGAGAGAACACGAGCGAGGGAGGCGAAGAGAGAGAGGGAGAGGGAGAATCCCAAGCAGGCTCCATGCTCGGTGTGGCGCCCAATGCGGGGCTCAATCCCACGAGCATGAGATCATGACCTGAGCCAAAAGAGTCACATGCTTAACTGACTGAGCCACCCAGGAGCCCCTCATCCTGTGAGTTTTTTTTTTTAATTTAACCTGGATTATCTTCTTCCTTGAAGGGCTCTGCA
>NW_027536462.1:308723-313141 GCF_008692635.1 Crocuta crocuta
TCTTCTACCTTGAAGGGCTCTACACTGAACCAAGAAAATGTTCTGCTGCTCAATGTGTCTTTTCTGCCTTCCACAAAATGGTGGTCTAGGGAAATCAATCATTATTGAAGTATTGGGTAATAATAAAAAGGAAGCAAGATAGGAACTTTACAAAAATATCCTCAAGAATATAGGAGCAAGACCAAGAGAAGGCCAAAGGGCACACATCAGAGATAATTTACCAAGGAAAAATCATGACCAAAGATTTATAGAGGAATACATAAAACTAAATAAAAGCACAATATGTGAATAAGAAACTTAAACACAGATAAAATAGCTCAAGGAGTAAAACAAGATAAAAGAAATAAGAAATGAGCTAGCAGGGCTCAGGAAAGAAATGGAGAGAATATATAAAGGAGAAATGAAGGTCATCTTGTAAACATTAAAAAAGGAGAGAGATTACTGGGGGGAAAAAGCCATGGGCATGAAAGGAAGGCTTGAGAAAAGTGAACAAAATGAATGAGAATATAACAAGTAGTTTTAGAAGTTTAAAAGGATTAAAGGGAAGGGGCACCTGGGTGGCTCAGTTAGTTAAGCATCTGACTCTTGATTTCAACGCAGGTCATGATGTCATGGTTTATGGGATTGAGCTGCACATCATGCTCCATGCTGAGTGTGGAGCCTGCTTGGGATTCTCTCTCTCCCTCTCTGCCCCCCCCCCACTCTCTCTCAAAATAAATAAATTAACTTAAAAAGTTTTTTAAGTAAAAGGATTAAAGAGAAAATGACATATATAAAGAACAAAGATCTACCACATGTATGATTGGTGTTTCTGAAGAAAAGAATAGATTAAATGGAACAGCAACATTAACAAAATTGTTCAAACATAAAATTCAAGAATGCTTCCAAAAATAAGACTTGAATTTTAGCTGGAAATAACAAACCTATCCCAGGTAAAATTGATATAAAATAGCTACCTTCAAAACATATCCTGACAGAGTTAACAGATTTCAGAAATAAAGAAGTAATCCTTTGAGAATCCTTGCAAATAAACCAAGTCACTCGTGAATGGGAAGAAATTCATCTGGCTTCCAGCCTCTCTATAATAGCATCCAACATTAGAAGATGGAGGAGTAATGCCTACCAAGTCTTCTGAGAAAGAGAATGTGTGGTGAGCAGACTGCCATCCAAGTATAATGGCACAGATGGCTTTATTTTTCTCAAGAGACTTTTTTGAAGATAGAACTGTCTGAAAAATTTCTACCAACAGATATAATAATACAAATGACTAGGAGTGATCAATGGGTCCATTAAAGGCAAAAATGACTATAGAAAGAGAACAGCATATACATGTTATATATACTGAGATGATATAAATAGAAGTCATAGCATAGCCAACCAAATTCTGGATATCCTAGAGGTGAGAAAACATGGAGGTAGTATAAGTATGCCAATTTGCTCATCTTTCAAGAATTATTGAAAGCCAATAATAGGGACCTAGGTATTTTTCTCTGAAGGTATAAATTCACTTTAAGAAACTTATTTGTAGATATTAATACATTTATTTATTTTTTATTTTTTTATTTTTTAATGTTTATTTATTTTTGAAGGAGAGAGACAGAGCGTGAGCTGGGGAAGGGCAAAGAGAGAGGGAGACACAGAATCTGATGCAGGCTCCAGGCTCTGAGCTGTCAGCACAGAGCCTGACACGGGGCTCGAACTCACGAGCTGTGAGAACATGACCTGAGCCAAAGTCAGATGCTTAACTGACTGAGCCATCCAGGCGCCCCTAAAAGTTAGCTTTTAAATAATTTTAGATTTCCAGAAGAGTTGCAGAGATAGTCCAGAATACTCCTGTATACTCTTCACCCAGTTTCTCTAATGTTAACATCTTATATAACCATTGCTATGGTACAAATGTTTATGTCCCCTCAAAATTCATATGTTGAAATCCTAATCTCCAAAGGTGATGGTATTTGGAGATGGGGACTTTGGGAGGTGTTTAAGTCATGACAGTGGAGCTCTCATAAATGGGATTAGTGCCATATAAAAGAGGTTCCAGAGAGATTCCCTAGCCCCCTCCACCATGTGAGGGCATAATGAGAAGACACCAACTATGACCTTGGAAAAGGGCCCTCACTTGACCATGCTGGCACCTTGATCTTGGATTTCCACCCTCTGGAACTGCAGGATATAAATTTCTGTTGCTTATAAGCCACCTGGTATTTTGTTACAGGAGCCCAAATGGGCTCAGACAACATTGGTACATTTATCAAAAGTAAGAAATGAACATTGGTACAATACTTTCAACTAAACTCCAGACATTATTTGGATTTCCCTTTTTCTCTTTCAAGATCTGATTCAGGATACCATATTGCATTTAGTCATTATGTCTCTTTAGTCTACAATCTGTGACATTTTCTTGGTTTTTCCTTGTCTTTAAGGAACATTTACTTCAAAAAACGTTTTATATATTTATAAGTAGTCTCTATGCCCAACATGGGGCTCAAAGTCATGACCCTGAGATCAAGAGTCACAAGCTCTACCTGCTGAGCCACTCAGGTGCCCCTAGAAACCTTTTATTATTGAAAAATTTAAACACACACACAAGTAGAAATGATCATATAATGAACCCCCATGTAGTCATCACTCAGTTTCAAGAGTTACCAATATAGTGCCAACCTTTTTCTATTTAACCATCTTCAAAGTCTCTCAAGTCTCACAAAGATATCAGATATCATTTTTAGTTAGTTTGTTCACATCAGGATCCAAACAAGGTTCATATATTCTGTTGGTTATTATAGACTGTAAGTTTCTTTTGCTCTCTAACAGCCCCACTCCCTTTTCTCCCACACCATTGATTTATTGGACAAACTGGATCATTTATCCTGTAGAATGTATTATATTCTGGATTTGGTTGATTGCTTCTGCAGGGTCTCATTGAACTCAATATCTGTTCCCTGTGTTTCCTGGTAATTGGTATTTATATAGAGTGATTTGATTAAATTAGTGGGGTTTTTTGTAGGCAAAATATTTAATAGGTGAGGCTACATACTTCCCCTTACAACACAGCAAGGGATAGATAATGTCTGCTGTCTCTCTTGTAGTGATGCTAAAATTAATTAGTAAGATCAGGTGATGTCAGCCTGATTCATCCATTTTAAAGTTTCCTATCAGTCTTTTCCCTAATGGTTTTTAGCAGCCATTGATGATCATCACTAAGATCCATCATTTTATTAACATCTGAGAAATGGTAATATTCATACTTTATCATTATTCTGCATATTAGCTGGAACTCTAAAAAGAAGAAGATTCTTCATCAACTTTCTGGTTAGGGAAAAATTGAGTTAATGTACAGAAAAGGCAGATACATGTATGATACTTTCTCTTATTTTAAAAACCACTTTTTCAAAACAATGAATTGGTGCTCTAGCTACCTCCAGTAATGACAAATAAGCTTTCTGGGTTTTTGTTTCATTTTTTAGTACCATTGTGTGAACTCATAAATTTAAGAAAGTGATGCTTATCAATCATTTGCAATATTTTTTCATTTTGCTACCCAGTTTACCTCATCTTAAACCAGTAGGAGTGCCTTCAAGTTGGTTTCTGTGTCCTTCTGACAAACCCCAGTAGTCACTGAAAGTTCCTTTGCTTATTTTGTTCACTTCCTAACTTTAAGCGGAAGCTGCCATCTCTCTAAGGAGTCCTATTTCTTTTAGGTGAAAATGGTACTTAGAGGCCACCATTTTGGTACTAGTATGCTCATGCTACTGAGTCATCATTGTATCTAAGTCTTTGTCAGTGTACAAAGCTAAGAGATACAATTTTTTAAAAAGTAAATAAAACATTACAGGGCACCTGGGTGGCTCAGTCAGTTGAGCATCCGACTTCGGCTCAGGTCATGATCTCGTGGTTCGAGGGTTTGAGCCCCAAGTAGGGCTCAGTGCTGACAGCTCAGAGCCTGGGGCCTGTCTTCGGATTCTATGTGTCCCTTTCTCTCTGACCCTCCCCTGCTCACGCTGTCTCTCTCTCTCTCTCTCAAATTAAATAAAACATTAAAAAATAAACAAAACATTACAAAAAGAATAAAAAATGAAATGACCTAAGTCATGAGTTTATATTGATACTTCCAATTTGAATTTATGATTAAACTGTATAATTTATTTGATTTTATAATAACATCACTCTTTTATCTTTTGTGGAAAAATTCCTATTTCTAAAAACATTATCATAATTATTAGGCTTATCCTGTGTGTGAGAGAGAGAAAATAGTAATACTAATATCACTGAGACTACTAAAAGCAGTTTAAGATTTTTTTAAGAGTGCTTTGTCTTAAGGGTATATTCCACTAGGTTTGTGTCATTAAAACACTATATTTTATTTTATTTTATTTTATTTATTTATTTATTTATTTTTTAAAAATGTTTTATTTATTTCT
>NW_027536462.1:313196-318761 GCF_008692635.1 Crocuta crocuta
GGGCTCTGAGCTGGCAGTCAGCACAGAGCCCGACGCGGGGCCCGAACCCACGAACCGCGAGATCATGACCTAAGCGAAAGTCGGACGCTCAACCGACTAAGCCACCCAGGCGCCCCTAAAACACTACATTTTAAAGCAATGTGAAGAAATTATTTCTCACTGTGAGAGAATGCCACCATCTGATGCATGAGTGCTTCTAATTGGTATAATCCACATTACATCCAAAACCCTGGCTGCAAAGGAGCCTTTTGTCTTTCCAGACTGTACACACTGAAGTGTGTGTTGAACAAGTCCGTCTGACACATCTACCTTTATAAGGTTATAGGTAAGTGCCTCAACGTTGTGTGCTAAAAGGTTAGTGGGGTAGAGGCTACTGGGTTAGAAGATCAGGAAGTGTGGTGATAATTTAGAATACCTGCTTGGGGGAGGGGAGGGGAAATGGACTCAAAGAAACATAGATTTCCAATCAGTGCTCAGGACCCATCTGAGAAAAGGGTCTGAATTCCTAAATGGCCTTGTCTGCATGATTGCATCTGGCAGCCTAGGTAAGAGCTTGAGAGGACAGTGGGCTTTCCAGTGGTGGGAGTTTAAAAGAACAGGAGGTTCAGGATGCAGGATGCTAAGGTGCTGGCAATAGAGGAATTGATGTGATATACCATGAAGCTGTAGAAAAGAGAGCAAGTTAAAAGGGACAGAAAAATAATGATAAGCGCTTACAATAAGCCAGACATTGTCCTAAGCACTTTACATATGTTAACTAACTTAATCCTTACAACATGTTAAAGCAAGTATTATTATTATCATCCCCATTTTACAGATAAGGAAACTGAGACCCTGAGAAATTAATTTGAATAAGATACACACATAGTAAGTGGCAGAATTAGAATGTAACCTAGCAGTCTGGCACCACAGAAGGAAGCAATGAGACATTCTTCATACCTATAACCTGGCAAAAATGATAAAAGCTGTAACACCTATAGCTGGCAGGGATATAGATTAAAAAGTGCTCTTGCACATTGCTGGTGGACATGGGAGTATTACAGTCATTCTAGAAACTAATCTGCTAACAACTGTTAATATGAACATATTTCATTTCCCCAGCACCTCTGCTCCTGGGAATCTATTCCATAGGAATGAAAGTATTAGTAACTAAGGACATGTGTAAGAGGATGTAAAAGGTGACATGGGTGAGTTCCATGAAGTACTGTGAACTGAAAAAAAAACCAAAATGCAAAATTGCTAACACAAGAACAGGAATAAATTTGAATGCCGTCATTTTGCAATCTCTAATAAATTAATGGCTCTAAGCATCAATCAGCATGGCTACTAACATCACAAAAATTGTTAATGAGGTTTTTGTGCTTCCTGAAGGAAGAATATATCATGATCTGTCTATGAAGTAGCAATAAGAATTGGACCTGAATCTGACAAAGCCTCTGGAGCCAACTATAAGCTAATAGCAAATAAAAGAGGGCACATTAAATTAGACTATGGGAATATAATCACTAAAATCCTGACTGTGGGATATGCTACAAGACAAATGTCTTGTTTTCTTCAATAAAGAAAGAAAGAAAAAGAAAAAGTGATGGAGTGGGAAGCTATAGATCTCAAAGGGACTCAAAAGACATCAACTAGTTGCAAGCAAACAAATTGTTTTTTAAAACAAGTCATGTATGATATTTATTGGACAATGGGAAGTCTGATACTGATTGGATATTATGATTTCATTTATTATTTTTGTTAATGGTTTTGTGGCTTAAAAGAATCCTTACCTTGGGGTGCCTGGGTAGCTCAGTTGATTCAGTTAAGCTGACTTTGATTTTGGCTCAGGTCATGATTGTGCAAAGCTTGCTTGGGATTCTCTCCCTCTCCCTCTCTGTCTACCCCTCCCTTGCTCACACTCTTTTCTCTCTCAAAAGAAATAAATAAACTTAATAAGAATAAAAAAAGAATGCTTATCTCTTAGAGATGAATATGAATTGTTGACATGAAATGATATGATGTCTGGAATTTGGTTAAAAAGAATAAGAGAGGGGTGCCTGGGTGGCTCACTTGGTTAAGCGTCTTGACTTCGGCCCAGGACATGATCTCACGGTTTGTGGGTTCGAGCCCCGTGTTGGCCTCTGTGCTGACAGCTCAGAGCTTGGAGCCTGCTTCGGACTCTGTGTCTCCCTCTCTCTGACCCTCCCCTGCTCACGCTGCCTCTCTCTCTCTCTCTCTCAAAAATAAATAAAACAGGGGCGCCTGNCCCTTCCCCCCATGCTCTCTGCCTGGGGAGCTGACCTCTATGAATATAATCAATGGGCTCCTGTGCCCTGTATTAGGTTTGTAAAATGGGATACCCATAGGAGATGGAAGGAAGGAAGGAGAGTGAGGTTGAGGTTTCTCATTTCCCAGGCTCCCCCCGATGAGTCACAGTGAGCGGGCTGCCTCCTTTAATGAACCACAAGTCTCAGCTCCTGCCAGGGCCCTCTCCACCCATCCCTCTTTGCTGCTGATCCCTCTTCTTGCCCCCGCGTACTTATCCCTAGTGGTTTCCTTAGACCCTGCCCACACTTTTATAAACAATCTCTTATTAAACTCTTCTCAAATTACCCATTTTGAGCATGCCATCTGTTTGTTGATGGGCACCTGCTGATGCCAGAAGGTAATCAGCAGCAACAGGTAGAATCAGGAGAGGAAGCCCAGAGTAGCAGGGAGGAGGCAGTATAGGGGACGGAAGTGAGAGGAGAAGTAGCTGAGGGCAGAGGTTAGCCGAAACATACAACAACCTGTAGACTACAGGCACTGAACCAGCCGAATGGACTCCAAGTATAAAGAGCTGGTACTGATACATCCCAGCTCATTCTCAGCCCTGCCTGATTGGATTCAGACCTGTAGGACTGCTTGGAAAACTCACATTTTCCCAGATGGTTGGGGCCTGGTGGTTAGCAGGACCCTCAGATTCTCTTATCCCAGGGGAATCTCAGCAGCCAGCAGGGGCCCTGGTACAGCTGGAAAGTCTTAGCAGCCTCTGGGAAAACAACCCGTAAGTTTTCCCCAGGGAGCTGGGGTGGGAAAGGTAAGTGGTGGCTCCAGTAAAAGATAGTGCTCAGCCCACAAAATCTAAACTGCGGGGAGGGGGGAACATGTCTCCTCCCCATGCTGACAGCCTGGTCCCATGCAGCAAAGGAAACTGAGCCAGTGGGAAGCAGGGCGGGTAATGCTACAAAGATCGTGTGGTTCCCTAACTCTGTTCAAGCCAAAGTATTTTTTTTTAATGTTTTATTTTTGAGAGACATAGAAAGAGAGAGAGCGTGACTGTGGGAGGGCAGAGATAGAGGGAGACACAGAATCTGAAGCAGGCTCTGGGCTCTGAACTGTCAGCACAGAGCCCAGCACGGGGCTCAAACTCATAGACTGAAAGACCATGACCTGAGCTCAAGTCAGAGGCTTAACTGACTGAGCCACCTAGGTGCCCCAAGCCACAGTCTTTTTCAAAATGTTTTAATTTGGGGGCACCTGGGTGGCTCAGTCAGTTAAACGTCTGGCTCTTGGTTTTGGCTCAGGTCATGATCTCATGGTTCATGAGTTCATGCCACATTTCAGGCTCTGCATTGAAAACACACAGCCAAGAAAAGAAAAAAGAAAAGAAAAGAAAAGAAAAGAAAAGAAAAGAAAAGAAAAGAAAAGAAAAGAAAAGAAAAGAAAAGAAAGAAAGAGAAAGAAAGAAAGAAAGAAAGAGAGAGAGAGAGAAAGAAAGAAAGAAAGAAAGAAAGAAAGAAAGAAAGAAAGAAAGAAAGAAAGAAAGAAAGAAAGAAAACACAGATTCTTGGGATGCTTGGGATTCTCTCTCTCCCTCTCTCTCTGCCCCTTTCCTGCTTGCACGCTCTCTCTCTCTCAAAATAAATAAACATTAAAAAATAAAATATTTNAGCCCAACTTGGCGCGTGAACTCGTGAACTGCGAGATCATGACCCAAGCCGAAGTCGGGCACAAAACCGACTGAGCCACCCAGGTTCCCCATAATGTTTATTTTTGAGAGAAAGAGAGACAAAGAAGACAGACAGAATGTAAGTGAGGGAGGGGCAGAGAGAGGGAGACACAGAATCTGAGGCAGGTCCCAGGCTCTGAAGCTGTCCGCACAGAGCCCGAATGAGGTTTCAAATCACGAACCGTGAGATGGTGACCTGAGCCAAAGTTGGACTCCTAACCGACTGAGCCATCCAGGCGCCCTCCCTTCCAGACATTTTTTAAATGTATGTGGATATACATCCCTACTTTTCTCCTTTTAACATGATGTATGCTCTCTTCTGCTTTTTCTCTTAAAAACATGTTAGAGATCTTTCTGTACTGATACACACAGAGCTTCCTGGTTCTTTGGTTCCAGCCATGTGGTATTCCACTGTACAGTAATGTATTTAATTATCCCTACTGATAGAACTTTAGGTTGTTTCCAATCTTCTGCTATTACTAACAATACCCATGTTGTATGAATGAATGAGCAAATGGATAACTTTGTACATGGATCATTTCCCATGTCTGCTAATGTATGTGGGGCCAGTTCCTAGAAGTGAAATTACTCGGTCAAAGATCATACACTCTTGTAATTTTGATAGATAGTGCTAAATTGACTTTCAGCAAGGTTGTGGTTAACACAGGAAGGTTGTGCCAAGGTCCCTTAAAGACAGCTGTGGCGGGGGNTAGCAAATTACCACAAAAACAACATGAATTTATTACTCACAGTTTCATGGGTGAGGAATCCTGGCCCAGGTTAGCTGGGTCCTCTGCTCACAGTCTCACTGGGCTGAAATCAAGGTATCAGCCAGATGGGGCTATGATCTCATGTGAGTGAGGCTCAGAGTCTCTTCCAAACTCTACTAGGTTGCTGGCAGAATTGATTTTCTTTCTTTCCTCCTTCCTTCCTTCCTTCCTTCCTTCCTTCCTTCCTTCCTTCCTTCCTTCCTTCCTTCCTCTCTCTCTCTCTCTCTCCCTCCCTCCCTCCCTACCTACCTATCATCTATCAATTTATGTTAAATAATCTCTACATCCAATGTGGGGCTCGAATTCATGACGCAGAGATCAAGAGTCCCATGCTCCACTGACTGGCTAGCCACATGCCCCAGGATTGATTTTCTTAAAGTTGTGGATTAAGATCCTGATTTTCTTTCTGGCTTTTGGTAGGGAGATCTCTCAACACTGACATACTGTCCTCAGGGACTAGCCATGTGGCTTTCTAACACAGTAGCCCCNAGGGGAGGGGATGGGTCAAAGTGTGTATACTAGGGACTGGGAATCTTAGGGGCCATTTCAGAACGTTGTTACCACCCCTGCATTTGTTCCTGAGCCCAGCTCTTGGCATCAGCCTGAATCCCGGCTCCTGCTGACCGGACTGCTGTCCCCCCATTCTGGGGCTCCATCCTTGTGTCCATCAGGGCCCCTCCTGCTGAGACCATGCCTCCGTTTCCTGGTTGCTGGCTGCATATCCATATTCTTCTACAAACAAAATTGTCTTCCCAGATGGCTCTCGGCTGCCTACCTCCAGCATTAGTTGTCCCTGCTTCTGCCAACCCTTGAAGGTTGGTT
>NW_027536462.1:318796-319065 GCF_008692635.1 Crocuta crocuta
CCCTCCAGTGACCTCCTCACCTTTTCTCCCTTTCTTCTCCCTCTCTATATTCAATCTTGAAGGGGGTCCACACTGATTCATTAAGGCCACTATCTTCATGGTTATGTATTTAAAATGTATTTCAATGGGGCACCTGGGTGGCTCAGTCAGTTAAGTGTCTAACTCTTGATTTTGGCTCAGGTCATGATCCCAGGGTTGTGGGATTGAGTCCCAAGTGGGGCTCTGCTCTGAGCGTGGAGTCTGCTTAGGATTCTCTCTCTCTGACCCTC
>NW_027536462.1:319078-329348 GCF_008692635.1 Crocuta crocuta
TCTGAAAGATTAAATAATTAGTACAATTCCTTTTCATCTTAAGACATTATTTCCTAAAGTTCTTAGGTGTACCAAAAAGAGATATTAGTTACAAGTCTCTCTTCAAGCGTCTCTTCTTCCATCCCTGCCTCTCTAGCCCCCATTTTTCTACCAAACTTTCCATTGGAGCACCACAACAAGAGTTATACAGCATGACCAAAGAAAACCTCTTGACTTGACAAAATTTGTTTTGCTTTGGTTTTAGTTTCTTCAACAGNNTTTTATCTCTCAGAAAATTTAGATATTTTGAAAACTTACCTAGATAGAACTGATGTGTTTTCAGCTGCAAATTCATCTATGGTGCAGATTAAAACTGTTACTCTTTTCATATGTAAATCACTATAGTTAAATTACAACACATAGAGCACCAACTAAGATTTTTAAGTCCTTTATGTCTGAGGCTAAGAATCGCAGACACAGATTCTTGTCTTGCCTTTATTGATGACTGCAAATCTTACAAAGGGTAATTTATAAATTACCTTCTTCATAATACATGAAGAATTACCCTTCAATCATCTGTCTGTAAATACAGACATATTCTGTTTTATTGCACTTCACAGATGCTGAGTTGTTCTCTCTCTCTCTTTTTTTTTTTTTACAAATGGAATGTTTGTGGCAACCCTGCATTAAGAAAGTCTATTAGCACCATTTTTCCAATAGCATTTGCTCACTTTGTGTCTCTGTGTCACATTTTGGTAATTCTCACAGTATTTCAAAGTTTTTCATTATTATAACATTTTTTTATGGTGATCTGTGGTCAGTGATCTTTGATGTTACTATTGTAATTGTTTGGGGCACCATAAACCATGCCTACATAGGTCAGTGAACTTAACTGATAAATGTGTGTGTTCTGACTACCCACTGACTGGCCAGTCTCCCATCTCTCTCATCCTCTTAGGGACTCCCTATTTCCTGAGATACAACAATAATGTAGTTAGGCCTATTAATGATGCAACAAGGGGCCTCTAAGTATTTAACTAAAAGGAAGAGTCTCACATTTCTTACTTTTTTTACTTTGTTTTTATGAGAGAGAGAGAGAGAGAGAGAGAGAGGAAGGGGCAGGAGAGAGAGGGACAGAGGATCCAAAGTGGGCTCCATGTTGACAACAGTAAGCCTGATTCGGGGCTCAAACTCATGAACTGTGAGATCATGACCTGAGCCAAAGTCAACCAACTGAGCCCCGCAACGTCTGTCACTTTAAATCAAAGCTTAGGGGCTCCTGGCTGGCTCAGTCAGTGGAGCATGTACCTCCTAATCTCAGGGTCATGAGTTCAAGCCTTGTGTTGGGTGTAGAGCTTACTTTTAAAAAAAAGTTTTAAAAAATCATTAAAAAATAAATCAAGGGCTAGAAATGGTTAAGCTTAGCAAGGACAGTATATCAAAAGGTGAGATAGGCTGAAAGCTAGGCCTCTTGTGGCAAACAAGTTAGCCATGTTGTGAATGCAAAGGAAAAGTTCTTGAAAGAAACAAAGTGCAACTCCAGTGAACACACAAATGATAAGAAAGCAAAACAACTTATCATTGCTGATAAGGAGTAAGTTTTAGTGGTCTGGACAGAAGATCAAACCAGCCACAACATTCCCTTAAGCCAAAGCCTAATCCAGAACAAAACCCTAACTCGCAATTCTATGAAGGCTGAGAGAGGTGAGGAAGTGGCAGAAGAAAAGCTGCAAGCCAGTAGAGGTGGGTTCATGAAGTTTAAGGAAAGAAGCCTTCTCCGTAACATAAGAGTGCATGGTGAAGCCACAAGTGCTGATGTAGAAGCTGTAGTAACTTACCCAGAAGGTCTAGTAATTAGTGAAGATGGCTATACTAGCAACAGATGTTCAATGTAGATGAAATAGCCTTCTACTGGAAGAAGATGACATCTAGGACTTCCATAGGCAGAGAGAAGCAGATACCTGGCTTCAAAGCTTCAAATGCAGCTGGTGACTTTACATTGAAGCCAATCATGTACTATTCTGAAAATCCTAGGGCCATTAAGAATTATGTTAAATCTAGTCTGCCTGTGCTCTGTAAATGGAACCACAAAGCCTAGCTGACAGCACATCTGTTTACAACATGGTTTACAAATTTTCTGAGCCCACCGTTGAGACCTAGTGCTCAGAAAAAAATGCTTTTCAAAATGTTACTTCTCATTGACAATGCATCTGGTCACCCAAAAGCTCAGATGGAGATGGACGATGAAATTAATGTTGTTTTCATGCCTGCTAACACAGCATCCATATGTCAACCCATGGCTCAAGGAGTCATTTCAACTTTCAAGTCTTATCATGTAAGATATGCATTTCATAAGACCATAGCTGCCACTGATAGTGATTCCTCTGATGGGCCTGGGAAAAGTAAACTGCACATCTTCTGGAAAGGATTTACCATTCTACGTTAACAACATGTGATTCATGGGAAGAGGGCAAAATATCAACATTAACAGGAGTTTGGAAGAAGTTGACTCCAACCCTCATGGAGAGTGGAGGGGTTCAAGACTTCAGTGGAGGAAGTAATTACAGATGTGGTGGAAATAGCAAGAGAACTGGAATTAGAAGTGAAGCCTGAAGATGAGACTGAATTGCTGTGATCTCATGATAAAATGTTAATGGATGAGGAGTTGCTTCTTATTTTTTTTGTTTTTGTTTTTTAAAAAAGTTTATTTATTCATTTTTGAGAGAGAGAGACAGAGAGGCAGAGAGAGAATCCCATGCACGCTCCACACTACCAGTGACGAGCCTGATGCAGGGCTTGAGCTCACAAACTGTGAGATCGTGACCTGAACTGAAACCAGGAGTCAGGCACTTAACCAACTGAGACACCCAGGCACCCCAACCATAAAGTATTTTTCAATTAACGTATGTACATTGGTTTTTTAGACAATGCTATTACTGCATACTTAGTGGACTACAGTATAGTGTAAACAAAACTTTTATATGCACTGGGAAACCAAAAACTTCATTTGACTCAATTTATTGTGATATTGTGATTCACTGCAGTGGTCTGAACCTAAACCCACAATATCTCTGAGGTATGTCTGTAGTAATACATCTCCATGTTAGGTGCAAGGGTTGACTTTAATGAAGGTGGCAAGGGGCACCTGCGTGGCTCACTCAGTTAAGCATCAAACTCTTGATTTCAGCTCAGGTTATGATCTCACGGTTTGTGGGATTGAGCCCCATGTTAGGCTCTGCACTGACAGAGTGGAGCCTGCTTGGGCTTCTCTCTCTCCCTCTCTCTTTGCTCCTCCCCCACTTGTGCGCTCTCAAAATAAATAAATAAAACAAACATTAAAAAAAGGGAAGGTGGAAAAAGGTGCATCTATCTCCTTCTCCTGTCTTGCCACCATGCCTGAAACCATACTATTATATGTTTTTTCTCTCAGTCCTATAGGCTTCCTGCTCTTTAGGGGTCCCTTTTACTTCATTAAAAAAAATTCAACATTTTATTTTGAGATCATTATTAAGTTAAATGCAGTTGTAAGAAATAATACAGAAATTCCAGGTATCCTTTACTCACTTTCCCCAATGGTAACATCTTACAAAACTATAGTACAATATCACAACCAAATACTGACACTGATACAGTCAAGTTTATAGAATAGTTGCCTCATCACAAGGATCCCTCATGTTGCCCTTTTATGGCCTCACCCATTTCCTTCCCATCCCACTCCTCCTTGATCCCTGGCAACCACTAATCTGTTTTCCATTTCTATGATTTTTTCAAGAAAGTTATATAAAGGTAATCAGCATGTAGCCTTTTGAAATTAGCTTTATTCACTCAACACCATTCTCTGGTGATCCATCCAGGTTGTTGCATACGTCAGTAGCACATTCCTTTTTGTTGTTGAGTGATATTTCATGGTATGGATGTACCGGAGCTTAACCATTCATCTACTGAAGGACATCTGGATTGTTCCAGTGTGGGGCAATTATGAATGAAGCTGCTATAAACATTTATGTACAGGTTTTTGTATGAACATATGTCTTCTTTTCACTCACATAAATGCCCAGAAGTACAAGTGTTAGGTCATATGGTAAGTATATATTTAGTTTTTTAGGAAACTGCCAAATTGTTTTCTACAGTGGCTGTATCATTTTACACACCCTCCTCTAAGCAAGATATAAGTGATCTAGTTTCTCTGCATCCCCGCCAGCATTTGATGATGTCACTATTTTTAAATTTCAGTTATTCTGATGAGTTTGCATTTCCCTAAAGGTTAATTTCTGTGTGTGTGCTTATCTGCCATCTGTATATCCTCTTCAGTAAAATGTCTCTTAATGTTTTTAATCCATTTTCTAAGTGGCTTATTGCTTTGTTTTGTTTTTAAGTACTGAGTTTTGAGAGTTCTTTACATATCCCTGAAGTTCTGTTTGTTTGTTTATTCAGTCTACTTTCTGTTGTTCAGACCAGGTAATTTCTGCTGCTCTACCTTCCAGTTCACTGATTCTTTCTTCTGTCTCTTCTATTCTGCAGTTGAGCCCATCCATTGAGTTTTTAAATTTTGGTTATTTCATTTTTCAGTCTGAAATTTCCATTTGGTTTTTCTTTACGTCCTCTGTTTCTTTACTGAGTCTTTTCATTTTTTCATTTGTGTTAAGTGAATTTGTGACTGCTCATTATTATTTTTATGATGGTTGCCTTAAAATCTTTGCCAGATAATTTTAATATGTGTTTCATCTCAGTTTTGGCATCTTTTCTTATTTAGCTTGAGATCTTCCTCATTTCTAGTATCATAAGTGATTTTTTATTGAAACCTGGGCATTTGGGGTATTATTTTATGGCTCTGTATCTTATCTAAACCTCTCTTAGCTGTTTTTTTTTTAATGCAACTCCAACAGGAGAAGAAGGGATCCCTATTACTGCCAGGTCAGCATAGAAGTCCTCTCAGTCTCTGTTGGACTAGGAGAGGAAGAGGAGAGGAGTATCTGTTGGAGGGGGTTCCTTATTACTGCTGAGCGGGGTGGAAGTTTAGGTCCCCCACTAGGTCTCCACTGACACCCCAAAGAGAGGGTGGCCTCAATATTACAGAGCAATGGCAAACGTCCTGAGTCTCCACTAGGCTTCTTCTGATGCTACTTCAACAGAAAGGGCGCAGGGTGGAAGTACAGGTTCCTCATGCGGTTTCCTCATCATCACCCAGAAGGAAGAAAGAACTGGCTCCACAGGTTGCATTTTCTGATGCCATCCTAATGGGTACGTTGAGGTACCTTGTTCTAGCCGGGCAAGGGTGGAATTCTAGGTTCTCCACTTGGCCTTTGCTAGTATGAGTGGGAGTGGGGCTATAGCTTTTTCTGTGGGTTTAGCTAGAGCAGAGAAGTTGCTGATGAAAAGTTATCTCTTCCTATGCTGCTCTTTCTCAATCTTTTGTTTTAGAAAGAGCAGCTTTTGTTGGGCTTTTTTTCCCCCTGCACTTGTTTGCATTTCTGGAAGTCGGCTTCTATAGCTACAAATCTGGGATATAAGAGTCAAAAAGAAAATCCAGAGAATTCACTACCATGTTGTTCCTGGAATACTGAGGTCCTTAGCAGGTCTTCTGTCTTCTCTCCACTTTGAATCTTATGTTTGTTTCATATATAATGCCCAGAGTTTTCGTTGTACTTAGGGGCAGAGTTAAGAAAAGTATGTCTATTCCATCTTCTTGGAAATAGAAGTCCTCAAATTTTAAAACTTATTATTAAGGTATAACATACATGCAGAGAAGAGCACATATCTTAAGCATATGGGCCAATGAATTTTCACCAACAATATACCATGTAAATAGAACTCAGGTCTAGAAACAGAATACAATCAACACCCCTTAGAAGCCCCTTCACGACCCCTCTGAGCACTAGCCTCACCTGGAAAGTTAACCACTATCCTAACTTCTGACGGTATAGGTTGCTGTAGCTTGTTTTTGTACTTTATATAATAGATTCCTTTTTCAAAAAATGGGATGTCTGGGTGGCTCAGTCAGTTGAGTGTCCAACTCTTGAATTCAGCTTGGGTCATGATCCCAAGGTTGTGGGATCGAGCCCCTGGTTGGACTCTGTGCAGGATGTAGGGCCTGCTTGAGATTCTCTCTCTCTCTCCCTCTCTCTCTTTCTCTTTCCCTCTGCCTCTCTCCCCTGCTCACACACACACTCTCTCTGTCTAAAATTTTTAAAAATGGATATACCCTAAAAGACTTAATGCCTTATGATGACATGCACCAATATCTTATCATGGATTAGTTTATCATATCATTTTCCTTATGTTTAATAATAACAAATTCATTAAACAATAATCGATATTACAATATACTTTAAAGTTTATAACATATATCATCTGTTCCTCACATGTACTTATGAAGTAGATTATATTATCCTCATTTAATGTGAGAAAATTGAGGCTCAGAGAAGTTAAATAATTTGTCTAATGTCATCCAGATAATAGGTAGAAAGATTTAACAGCCTCAGGATAAAGAGACCTTTTTTGCTGCCCAGTCCATATATCAATTTTAGAGAAGGTTCTTATTGGTTCTGCTTTGGCCATCTGACCACCAAATGCCTGTCAAGGAGGAAGCAGGGCACCATGACTGACCTGCCCACCAGGGTCATGTGGAATTGAGGAAAGGATCTTCAAAGTGACCCAGAGAAAGAAATGGAAAACCATGATAAACAGACAGAACTTCAGTTACCATAGTCCCAATGAGGACAAAACCAATTCTACCTATTTCTTGATTTTTATGGAAATGTTAAAATAACCAAAATCTCTCTCTCCTCCTATAACCATGTTTTTATGACTCATTTTAACAGTTCAGAATCACATTCTGTAAAATTTGGAACAGACTATAAAAAAGTTATCACAGAGATGACAGAAAGGAGGCTAAAAAGAAAATACCTTGTCAAATTTCATATAAATACTTGCTTTGTGTTTTTCCTCCATTTTTATTTATTATAAGAATAATTTTATGAGCCTAACAATTTTATGATGAAAAAATTATGGCAAATGCAAGATGAATAAGTTCTAGAATACTATTGTACAACATAGCACCTACAATTAAATTTGTTAAGAGGATAGATCTCATGTTAAGTATTCTTAACAACAACAACAACAAAAAACCCAAACCAAAAAACACCACAAAAGAACACAGGGGAAATTTCTGAAGGTGCTGGATATGTTTAGTATTTTGATTGTGGTGATGGTACTGTAAGTGTATGCATGTGTTCAAACCCATCATGATGTATATGCTAAATATATGAAATTTTTGTATACTGGTTATAATTCAATAAAGCTAAAAAAGGGAAAATTATTCTATAACCTTAACACTCAATACAGTAAATATTTTCATGTGTATTCCAGTCTTTATCAAGACATGCATATATAGACAGCTGTGATCATGGTATACATTGGCTTTCAAAAAAATGATAAAAGGCCACATATACATTATCTTCTGACAACTGTTAGAATATTTCTATGCTGCAAAATGTGCAGGTGAGTGGCCTAAACCTGCCACCTGGTAAGAGATGGAAAGCCCCTGCACAGTGGTGGGAACTCTTGCTTCTCTTCTTCTCTTAAGCTGGATCAGCACCTCCTCCCGGCCCAGAATTTTGGCCTTGAGCAAAGTTGCGGAACGGGAGAGGAGGCCTCTGGAGCCCTCCATTTCTCCCTATTAGGGCACATTCTTCCTCCAGTGCCCTTTTCCAGATCCTCATCCGCTCAGCCCCTTCCTGGGGCCTGTTCTCCTAAGAGTGTTGGCACCTAATTTCTGCTCAAGGATTCACTGATTGTTTTGATCTTAGCAGAAAATCATTCAAAGTACAACCTCTTAGGGACATCATCATTTGAGAAGGCAACCCTTCCGAGACAGAAAAGTATTCTTGAACGGAAGGAAGGGAGGAAACCTGTTTTTAGAGGGTCCCCTACTAAAAGACAGGCCCTGCCCTAATATTGGGGTTGCAAAGACACTAAGACACCATCCCTGCCTCCGAAGAGTTCAAGTTCCTGGCTTCATTCCAGGTGTCTGTAGTAACCTCCAGCTTATCTGCAGGCTGCCCCACCTCTGCCTGGAGCAATAAGGAGTCCTTGGACTCTCCCTCAATAGGCCCTGTCAGACAAGCCATCTGTATCATTCCAGGCCCTGGCAGGAAACAGATGGCACCCTCAGATTGGGTAAATTGAGACGAGTTTAATAGACTATTTACAAAGGCATATCAGGGTGTAGGGAAACCACAGGACAGAAGGAGCAGAAGGAGGGAGCAGTTACTGGAACCTCACAAGAGAATTCTGTGAAGAGGGCCTCTTGACAGGAGTGATGGCTTTTGGCTCAGGGATGAAACCACCTAGCCCTCAGGGACACAGAAAGAAGGCATTTGAGGGAAACAAATACTCTGATCTCTCTCCTCCCAGCCCCCCATCTCTCAGTGGTGGCCAAAGGCAACTGGAAGACAGAGGACATAGGAGCCCATTGGTGGAGTCCGTGGAGGTTGGCTTGCAGGGGTGCAGAGTAGGTGGAGAAGGGTGGAGTGGATCCAGAAGGGCAAAAGGAAGCCATCTGACACACTGTCTGGCTTTGGAAATACTCTGCTGCAGTTTTGCCCAGGGTGGTTTCCACCAGTATTTCTGAGAGTAGGGATGAAAGTTGGGGGGGTCATGGCCATCTTCCTCCTTGAGGAGTGGGGCGGTCTACATGGTGCTTCCCTGTCTGGGGCTCTTGACTTTTTTCCCTGTTGATCCTCCAGTGGCCACACAAGGCAGTGTTGCCCAGTAAGGAAGTAAACTACTCTGGGCCCCAGCTTCCTGCACCCCACCCTGCCAGCCCTTTTGCTTGTCCCCCATGCCCTGAACAGCTGGCTACCCCTGCAAGTGGGCTGCCAGATCCCCTACCCCCCGATGATGGCCAATGTACAGGGTCACACCCTCCTGATTCCCTCAGGTTCCCCATGGCTGCCAGAAGTCAGGATGCACTTGCACTTCCCCTGTGTCTGTGAGGACTTCCTTCAGCCTGTCAGCCCCCCTGGTGTCCCCACTTGAGCTCTCTCTACACCCCTACCCGTCTGACCTCAGCTCTCTTTCCTCTAGCCAGCTCAGTCCTTCTTTATTCCTAGCCTGCAATGTGGGATCTGCTGAAGAAGAGTGCTTTTCCTCTGTATGAAATTTAACTAATTTGCAATTTAACAAACCAGGGCATTAATTTATAATGAGAAATCTAAGAAGGCTGGAATCTCGCTTCATTTACAGGAAGTTTCCCTCCATGCAAGTAACACATGAGAAAAGCTAAGGGGAGATTGGAGGGACCTGGGGGGTCATGAGAAAGAATGACAGACTTTCTTTTTAAGTTTATTTTGAGAGAGAGAGAGAGAGAGAGAGAGAGAATCCCAAGCAGGCTCCACACTGTCAGAGCAGAGCCTAACACAGGGCTCAATCTTACGAAATGTGAGATTACGACCTGAGCCAAGATTAGGAGTCAGATGGTTCATCAACTGAGTCACCAAGGTGCCTCGATGACTTTCTAAATCTATTTTCTCTATATATTTACATTTTTAAAAGTTTATTTATTTATTTATTTTGAGAGAGAGAAAGAGAGGAGGAGAAGGGAGAAGGAAGGGGGGGAGGGGAGAGAGAGAGAGAGAGAGAGAGAGAATCCCAAGCAGCCTCTGAAAAGCTGTCAGTGTCAGGAGCCTGATGTGGGGCTTGAACTCAAGAACTATGAGATTGTGACCTGAGCCAAAATCCAGAGTCGGATGCTTAAACTGACCAAGCCACCCAGGCACCCCTCTGTATTTCCATTTTTATGCTCTTTGTACATTTATGCTTGTTTTGAGATAAAAACCAAGTTCATGGGTTACATTTACAATTTTTATAACATTATTTCAAAAAACATTCGAGACTAATTTTAACCAGTGATTTTGAGTGATATGGATAATAGAGGCACAGAACAATTCGCAGACACGTGGCACAGAAATGATGGCCAGAGCTAGGGAAAGGCCACGGGGATTTTTAGATTTCTGCCCAAGGTAGGCTTCCCTTCACAGGGAGTGGGACTGTGTACATTGTCTTAGTTATGTCAGGAATTTGTGTGGAGACCTAAGTTAACTGGCATGGCATGTTTGATTTATTTCCATGGTGGTCTGGCATCCTGCAGAGGTAGGCACTTGGGGGTGCTGTCTTCGGCATGAACCTACCTGGCTTTCAGTGTGTCTTCATTGCTTGCTGAGATCCCATCGCCACATGAGAGCTTCCACATGTTTCATTTAATAAGCGATATTGTGGAATGACAAGGACA
>NW_027536462.1:329493-333673 GCF_008692635.1 Crocuta crocuta
AGTTTTATTTTTTTAATTTTTAAAAAATTTATTTTGAGAGAGAAAGAGAGCAAGCAGGGGAGGGGCAAAGAGGAAGACAGAATCCAAAGCAGGCTCCAGGCCATTAGTACAGAGTCTGATGTGGGACTTGACCTCACGAACATGAGATCATGACCTGAGTAGAAATCAAGAGTCGGATGCTTAACTGACTGAGCCACCCAGGCGCCCCTATTTGGGGGTCATTTAAACATTTATTAAGAACAAGGCCATTCCTAACTGAAACTCTGAAGCAGGTAGTTTGTTTCTGTTGCTCTCCCACTTTCCTTTACTACCCCCTCTACCCGGGAGGCCCATCCTGAGGACAGTGGGGGACAATTATGAGCAACCGTAGGTCCACGCTGAGGGCTTCTGGAGACACTTGTTTCTTCCTCCCCCTCCGCTCCATCCTCCCAGCTAATTGCTGAAGCTCTGGGTACTGACCTCCCAAGGGGAACTTGAACCCAACTAGCTTCACGAGCTGAGGGAGATGTTAAGATGTGTAAGTGATTTAACTGTTAATGAGGGGTATCTGTAGATTTCTGTGAAGAACAATAGCTCAGCAATTCTGTGATCACTGCTAATAAAACTTTGAGAAACAAGACTAGTAATACCCCACTGGTGTCGTGCCCTAATGGATATTAAAACTCGCTATAAAGCTAGTGTAATCCAAAGAGTAGGGAATTGGCACGGGAATAGACAAATAGATCAATGGAATGGAATAGAGAAGAAAGAAACAGATTTTATGGGACCTTAATACAGTGTACAATAAAGGTGGCATTTCAATTCACTGATGGATTATTTAATAAGTGGTAGAATAATTGCTTCTTACAGGGAAAATATAAAGTTAGACCCCCTATTTCTTTAATTACAGATGGATTAAAGATGCAAAGGTAAAATAAACAAACATTCTAGAAGTAAATTTAGGAGAATATTTATATGATATTCAGGTAGAGAGATCTTCTTAAATAATACAAGAAATTCAGAAGACAAAGAAAATGAAACAAACTTGATAAAAGAGACAATTAAAATTTTACAGGGGTAGAAGACACCATACAGGGGCACCTGGGTGGCTCAGTCGGGTTAGCACCTGACTTCAGTTCAGGTCATGATCTCATAGTTTGTGAGTTCAAACCCCGCATCGGTCTCTGTGCTGACAGCTCAGAGCCTGGAGCCTGCTTCAGACTCTCTGTCTCCCTTTCTCTCTGTCCCTCCCCTGCTCATGCTCTTTCTCTCTCTCTCTCTCTCTCTCTCTCTCTCTCAAAAATAAACATTAAAAAAAAGAAGAAGAAGTCACCATACAAAGTCAAAGGACAAAAGCTATGAGAAAATCATTGCAACAAATTGCAGACAAAGGATTCATATCCATAATATTCAGTGAGACTACATGAAATTAATGATAATCAGCTGTTTATGGCCAAAGAAAGAAAGAAAGGCAATTTCAGATTTCAACCCAACACAGTACTTCCAGAATACATACATTTTAGGGCTTCTATATGTTGATCAAAAGAAGACAAACAACCCAACAGAAAAAAGGTGAAGATTATAAATTATAAAGAGAAAANATATCTATGTAAATATATATGTTTATATATAAAAGTGCAAGTTAAAACTGGAGGAAGACACTGGCTACTACCAAAGAAATAGAAAAGAACAAGTGTTGGTGAGGATGGTAGATTCAGACCTCTCCTGCACTGCTGGTGGGAATGTAAATTGGCTCCGGTCATGGTCATGCAGCCACCATGGAAAACAGTAGGGAAGTTCCTTTAAAAAAGTTAAAAATAGAACTACCCTATGATCCAGCATTTGACTTCTAAGAATATACCCAAAAGAATTGAAAGCAGGGTTTCAAAGAGATATTTGCACACCTATGTTCATGGCATCATTCTTCAAAATAGTTAAAAGATAGAAGCAACCCAAGTGTCCATCAACAGATGAATAAATAAAATGTGGTAGATAAATGCAACGGAATATTATTCAGCCTTAAAAAGGAGGGAAATTCTGAGTCATTCTACAATATGAATGAATATGTTGAAGTGAAATAAGCCAGTCACACACAAAAAGACAAATACTGCATGATTCCACCTACACAAGGCATCTAGAGTAGTCACATTCACAGAGAGAGAAAATGGAATGGTTGCCAGGGGCTGGGGGGAGGGAGCAATGGTGAATACATGTTTAATGGCTACAGATTTCAGTTTTGCAGGTGAAAACAGTTCTGGAGTTTGACTGCACAACAATACACTTAAAAATGCTTAACATAAATGTAAATTTTATGTTATATATATGACTATTACATATGTCATATATTGTTACAATATATATATTTTATCACAGTCACATTTTTTAAAAAGTTTATTTCATTTATTTTGAGCAAGTGCAAGCGGGGAAGGGGCAGAGAGAGAGAGGGAGAGAGAGAATCTGAGGTAGGCTTCATGCTGTCAGCACAGCCTGACGTGGGGCTCCATCTTGTGAACCAAACCAGTAGACCATGACCTGAGCCAACATCAAGAGTTGGACACTTAACTGACTGAGCCACCCAGGCGCCCCTATCACAATCAGAGATTAAACACACTCACAATAATAACAGGATGCCATTTTCCACCCGTCAGGCCAAATTTCGATCTAGTTTTGACAATGATGTATGGAAATGTGTACTTGCTTTAATTACTGGCTAGAGGGAGAATTGCTACAGCACATTATGAAAGTAATTTAGTAGGATCTATTAAAATCAAAGATGCACATACTCTTTGACACAGCCACACAATTTTGGGATTATAGCCTCCAGAAATAAATGTACCAATGTAAGTATGTATGTGTAAAGATGTTTTTTGCAGTAGTCACAACTGGAAACAATCCCCTCAAAAGAACAAATGGTTGAATATTATTCANATTGTAAGATAATAAGCAAGTTGCACAGAAAATTATTATTCCACTTGGCTGAAAGGCAAATAAAAAAATCCCTATAATCTTTTTATATGCTGTGATGGTTAATTTGATGGGTCAGTTTGGCTAGGCTATGGTGTCCTGTTGTTTAGTCAGACTCGTCTAGATGTTACTGTGAAGATGTTTTAGATGTGGGTAATACTGAAATCAGTAGACACTGAGTAAAACAGATTACCCTCCACAATCTCAGTGGGCCTCATTCAATCAGTTGAAGGCTTTAAGAGAAAAGCCTTCCTCTGAAGAAGCAGGAATTCTCAAAANGATATATATGTATTTACATATAAATACATATAGAAAAATAATATAAATATATACAAATATGCAGATATAGATACTGATATAGCTTATTGATTCTCTTCCTCTCAAGAACTCTAATACATACACATTTGTATATTTTTGTATTAGCATAAGAATGATATGGAAGACTGTAAACCAAACCTAACACTGGTGACCTCAGGGGGTGGGATTACAGTGGGGAAGTAAAGGTCCCTCGTAAATGTCCTATGTTTTGTTTAACCGGTTACAAGGTACATAAAGCATGTTTGCAAATAAACCAAAGCAAAAGAGAGAGGGAAAAAACCTCACAAACCATGTTGATTATGTTGCTACATCATGGAAGGCAACATTATATTGGTTCTCATTTACCAGCGTGTCAAGGATTAAACAGGACTGGAAATGTCAACAAACCGTGGCCTCCTTGAAGAGCTCTGGAACTCTCATGAACNTGAGAGGCCAGCTGGGAACTGTGCCAGCATACATACAGAAATGACTAGAACAACAGCAGTACAAACTATGCTTTGAAGGAAGTCAGTGGCGTTTCTCCTAGGTAAGTAAGCACAGTTTTATCACTCAGATGGAAGGATTGAGTTTGGGGGTCAGATCCTCAGTTTCTCTTTGAGGATCTCTTTTGAATTCATTTCCTAATGTGGGCACTGTAGAGGGAGATTGGAGAACTGCACAAAGCAAGCCATCAGGTAAATCACAAGGGTGGGACTAGAATGCAGCCCTGTGATGACCAGCTATAAAGGTTTGTTGGAGCATTTTCAGTCCAGGTTTGTAACATCAGCCCTCAGGAGGCTATGGTTATTTCCTGCTGCGTGGTTATACTTTAGAATCATCGGAGGCCTTTTAAAAATAAAATTCCCAGCACGCTGTCTCTCTCTCTCCTAGAAATAAATAAAACATAAAAATAAAATAAAATAAAATAAAATTCCCAGGA
>NW_027536462.1:334186-334398 GCF_008692635.1 Crocuta crocuta
ATTGAGTATGTCCTCTCGCCTCACCTTCCTCATGAGGATTCACCTCTCAGATCTCCGACTGCAGAAGTGTAACTGACAATGGGCATCAGCTGCAGCCTCTGAAATCTGTCACTGTGTTTGGTGCAGAGGCCACGCTTCTCACAAGCTGCTCCCGGCCAGTGACTAAGGCAGGCCTGTTCCTGAGAGACATGGGAACCACTGTGACAGGTACT
>NW_027536462.1:334462-341603 GCF_008692635.1 Crocuta crocuta
TTTTTTTTTTTAAATGTTTATTTATTTATTTTGAGAGAGAGAGAGAGAGAACACGAGCAGGGAATGGGCAGAGAGAGACAGAGGGAGGGAGAGAATCCCAAGCAGGCTCCATGCTGTCAGTGCAGAGCCCAATGCGGGGCTCGATCCCCCAAACTGCGAGATCATGACCTGAGCGGAAATCAAGAGCAGATGCTTAACCAATTGAGCCACCCAGGCGCCCTCCCCCCATGTCTCTTCTATCTCCCGCATGCATTTTCCCTCACAGGCATTTTCTTTAATAATTTTCTTGTATGTTTTATCACGTATTTGTGCCTGCTTCTCTGTAGATGGAAACCATTACAGCCCCTTCTCTTTCTTCCTCCCTCCTTCTCTTGCTTCCTTCTTTCTGTACTCTGGGCCAGCCCCACTGGAGGTGCATAGATTAATACTATATGGTCTCTATCCTCAGGGTTCACACAGTCTATTAAAGGAGACAGACCCAAATAAATAATTATGACACGGTTGAGACCAGGACAATGCATATGCATAAGGATATGCATAAGGCATTAGCAGGGTCCAGAGAAGTGGTATCTAACCCACCATGGAGTTAAAATGGAGAAATCCGTTGAATAAGAGTCAGCAGGAGAAAGGGGCTGAACAGAGGGAGGGGTAAAAAGACATTCCTGGTTGTTGTGCTGTAGAGGTGGATGTTTTCAGGCAAAGAGTGTCAGGAGAGGAGGCCAAAGAAGTGACTAGGGGCTGGATGCTGGAGGGCTTTGGATGCTAACCCAAGGGTCTGTTGCTTATCTTGGGGCCAGTGTCTCCTGAATGTTAGTCTGGGCCAGGCTACATGAGAATCACTTGGCACCTGATAAAGATTCCACACAGATAGAGTGCCCAGCCAGAGGAGAATATGTATTTCTTCCTTTCCCTTTGCATTGAAAAGTTGTCCTTTCATGCTCTAGAGAAGGCTAGGAAATCCTCTAAAGGAGGTTTGTTTGGTTTTTTTTTCCTTATTTTCTGGAGAATTCTTTGACTAGTCTCCCTTCAATACTGTATAGTGCTACGAGGCTCCATTGCTCTGGGAAAGGTTCTGTTGCTGTTTGTTTTGTTTCATTTCTTGATGGTTCAGCAGAGGCTTTTAATTTTCAGACCAGGCAAAACAAGAAAGGCCCTGCTCATGGTCTTCCCTGTGACAACTGGCTCTAGGCCTTCCATTGTCCCTCTAAGATGGCTGGAATACTTGGGACCATCTTCTCCTGAAATGACTGCCATAAAAGGGCTCACTGGAGCATCCAGGGCGGCAGGAGAATTAGAGGGCTCACTCCCCTCTACTCCCCTCCCTCTCATCTAGACATCTGAAGGAAAGAGCTTCCCTCTAACGTGCTTGGCTTTCTGGATCCTCCTCACTCCAGAACCAAGATCTCTGCCATCCTGATCTCATGAGGCCTGATGCTAGAACAGGTCCCATCCTACAATACTGGGGGTGGGAGTGGGGCTAAATATCTGGTGGGCGTTGGCTGGATGAGGGCCATGACAGAACTTAGTCTCAAGGGCCTTGGCCTAAGATGAAGAATGGGTAGTCTTTGGCAGTGAAGCCACAAACAGGAGTGGTGGCGGAGCTGCATTAGCCCAAAACTGAGTTCAGATGGGGCAGAGTGAGACTGGGGACGTGTGTGATGGTGGAAGAGCTCCCAGGCAGGCATTCGGGGGGAGAAGTCTAGGAGCCAGAGGAGGAGTGGCCTGGTCTGGATATGTGCATTAGGGAGAAAAGTGGCCATTGGGTGACACAGTAAAAGATGGTCCAGGAACAGGGTGTAGTGTAAGAAGAGAGGGGAACACCAGCATTTAAAGTGTAGGCAGAGATACAGGAGACTCATTTCACACCTAAAAACATGTACAGACTGAAAGTGAAGGGATGGAAAAAGATATTTCATGCAAATGGAAGCAAGAAAAAGCTTGGGGTAGCAAGACTTATACCAGACAAAACAGACTTTATGTTTTTGTGGTTTTTTTTAGTTTATTTATTTTGAGAGAGACAGAGAGAATGGGAGGAACAGAGAGAGAGAGGGAGGGAGAGAGAGAATCCCAAGAAGGCTCCACATTGCCAGTGCAGAGCCTGATGTGGGGCTCAAACTCACAAACTGTGAGATTATGATCTGAGCCAAAACAAAGAGCTGGACGCTCAACCAACTGAGCCACCCAGGTGCCCCAGACACGATAGACTTTAAAACAAAGACTGTAATAAGAGACAAAGAAGGGTGGTATACAATGATAAAGGGATCAATCCAGCAGGACGATATAACAATTGTAAATATCTATGCACCCAACATAGCACACCCAAATATATAAAGCAAATATTAATAGACACAAAGGGAAAAATTGACAGTAACACAATAGTAGTAGAGGACTTTAGCACCCCACTTACACCAGTAGATAGGTCACATCCAGACAGAAAATCAATAAGAAACGGTGGCTTTGTGTGACACTTTAGACTAGATGGACATATAAGAAGCCCTTATTTTGTAGCTTGACCATGCTGCCTTCCCATGACATGGCACTGCACAGAGCTGGTGTCTAGGGGAGAAGTGGAAACCAGTTTTCCGGGGCTAAGGAACTGCATTGGGAGCAAAGAGATAAGAGTACTGCCCTTCTGTCTCAGGTCTAGTTCCCCAGAAGTAGACCCTGAGATGTCAATTCTTGTGCAAGTCATTTATTAAGGAAGTGCTCCCAAGAGAAACTGGCAAAGGAGTGGGAGACGCTAAAGAGGTAATGAGGAGAAGCCAGCCTCCGCCTAAACACAGAGGAGTCTGAAAAGTACAGTGGGTTCTCATTCTCTCTATAATGTCACCATGAACACTAAGTATGTGAACACTGAATCATTGTTCCTAGGGGAAATACGAGGTTTAGGTTCCTGTGAGTCTCTGGTCACATGTTGGCAACTATTCAATACACAACCTTGTTTTATATGTTTAAAGACCTTGTTTAATGTATGCCATTGATTCATTAACATTGAACTCATGGCACCATAGTTCATGCCTTAACAAAGCTTCTGTAACACTCATCTTTTCTCCATAAGGCATATCACAGCCTTCTGGTGCTTATGAACAGTAGACAGCAGGCACTTCAACGCTATGCTTAGGGGGTATTTTTTTTTTTAATTTTTAAATGTTTATTTATTTTTGACAAAAAGAGAGAGAGAGAGTACAAGTGGGGGAGGGACAGAGATAGAGGGAGGCACAGAATCCAAAGAAGGCTCCAGGCTCTGAGCTGTCAGCACAGAGCCCGATGTGGGGACTCGAATCCATGAACTGTGAGATCACGACCTGAGCTGAAGTCAGACGCCTAACTGACTGAGCCATCCGGGCGTCCCTACAGGGGTCATTTTAAGCAGCAAAATCACCAACAAAAGCACAAAAGTGAGAAAAACAGAGCACTAAATAGATTGTGAAAAGGACACTTGTTTACAGTATAGAAGTTGAAACAAGAGGCTGAATGTTGCCTCATTCCGTGCATGTTCATGAATGAATGTGGAACCACAACACACATGGACTTGGGGATTACAAATTTTAGTGCATCAGAAAATTACAAATATGGGATCTATGAATCATGAGGATCGACTATAAATACTCCTTCAAGTTTATCCCTCCTCTGGACTATTATACCCTTGTGCCATCATCCATCCCACACTGGCTAGGCCTGTAGGGAAGTGGGGGCAGGGGGCAGGAGTGAAGCCCTAGGCCCTTCTGGCTCTCTGCACCTGCACCCGGGCAAAGTGGCTCCAGTAGCAAAGACTATAGATGGGCGCACAGACAGGGTAAGAGATCCAAAGGCACCTAGGAAGAGCAGACAGTCTCCCAGCATGTTTTGTGGTTCAGGTCACAGAAACGCCACTGATGGGCAGAGATAATCTCCATGGGGGAAGAGGAAATCTGTACTGTTGACTGGGCTCTACACCAAGCCTGGGAAGGCAAGTAACCCTGGACCAGGCTGCATTGCTGTTGCCATGATGAGCACATTGCTTGCCTCCTTGACTATAACATCTGTTATGACAGACGGGATCCTGTTTTGTTCCCACTGACCTTGCCAGGACATTGCCAGTACCTGATATTTCAATAAATATCTGAGCAAGGAATAAAGACAGCAAATGTCACCTATAATCCCACCATCCAAGTGGAACTGTATTCGTCCCTGGGGCTTTCCTTTGTACATGGGTACGNACTTCATCTGGCCTAAGGTAAAGGGATCACTTCAAGGGTTTTGAGGAGGCCAATGACTCTGTAAGGAATCCCAATTCTTCTGCACTGGTCTCCCCTACTGTGATCAGGGGACTCTAACCAGATAATTGGGTAGTAAGAACATTTTGTTCTTTTTTTAAAACATGGATTTATAACTTTACTTTCTAAGAGTTACTGTTTATATATGAATGACTTAATCCAATGTTATACATTGAATTGTGTCCCCTTCAAATTCATGTGTTGGAAGTCCTAACCCCTAGTATCTCAAAATGCAGCCTTATTTGGAGATAGACTCTTTTTTAAAAACTATTTATTTTTGAGAGAGAGACAGAGTGCAAGTGGGGGGAGGGGAAGAGAAGGGGGAGACACAGAATGCGAAGCAGCTCCAGGCTCCGAGCAGTCATCACAGAACCTGACATGGGGCTCAAACCCAGGAGCCATGAGATCATGACTGAAGTCAGATGCTTAACCAACTAAGCCACCCAGGCACCCCTGGACATAGACTCTTTAAAGAAATAATTAAATTAAAATGAGTTCATTAGGGTGGGTGGAAACCCAGTGTGACTCGTGTCTTTATAAAAATTAAAAGGAAATTTAGACACAGACATGTACAGAGGGAAGATGATATGAACAGACACAGGACAAGATGGCCACGTACAAGTCAAGGAGAGAGGCTGGGAAGAAATCCTTTCTGTCTTGGTCCACAGAAGGAATCGACCCTACCAACACCTTGATTTCACACTTCCAGCCTCTGAGAACTATGAGAAAATAAATTTCTGTTGTTTAAGCCAAAAATAAAAATAAAAATAAAGTGCAGGCAGAGAAAGAGAAGTCCTCGAACAACAAGAAAGGATGGTTCATGACATATTAAAGGAAAAAAAAAAGAAAGTACATGTTATCAAAATAACTGAACTAACCTTGAATCCTTAGTCTGTGCCAGGCTTAGTCTGTTGCATTCTTTATATGCAACAGGGGCACCTGGGTGCCTCAGTCGGTTAAATGTCTGACTATGGCTCAGGTCATGATCTCGTGGGTTTGTGAGTTCAAGCCCCGCATAGGGCTCTGCACTGGTGGTGCAGAGCCTGCTTGGGATTCTCTTTCTCTCTGCCCCTTTCCCACTTTCACTTTTTCTCTCCCAAAGTAATAAATAAACTTTAAAAACGAACTAACTAAATAGATAAATTCTTTATATGCGACAATTCATTCACCACAGAAATGCTCTGTGGTAATCTGTACCAGATGCTCTCCGTGCTCTACCCCTCCACCCTCAGGCCCTACCACTTCAGTGTGCTCCAACTGCCAGAATCTGCCAAGGGTTTGGCCCACAGTATGGCAGCCTGGAAGTGCCAAAGTGCCAAGGATTTTGAGTCTCATGAGCAACCCTCAACCAAAGACTATGGCTTGTAAGCNCTTGAGAGTCATGTTCAATACCTTTTCCCAGAGTTCCACAGGGGGATTAGGCCCCAGTGGTCCACAGTTGTCTATTGCTGGATAATCCACCCTTTTATGACCTCCTTTCATGGACTAACTTCCCTGCCAATGTTTTCCTTTACCTCCCAAATAAACTATTTGCTCTTAAACCCTTGCCTCACAGCCAGCTTCTGGAGAATCCAGACTAAGATATAAAAAAGAACACAGAGTATCTGAGAACTAACATTTAGAATATAAACATATAAATGTAACAGAAAAACAATCACTGATATGTAATGGTTGCCAGTCACCAACTCTCCAGGCTTGACAAGAATGTGTATTTAAACTCACATTAAATCTTTTAAGATCCAAAACTCTTCCAGGATAATAAACACCACTCAGATCTCTTACCCCTACCAAGCATCAAAGCCTTTTTTCCTCTTTTATTTTAAAGGGAAAAAACAAACCCTCCAAATGTCTACCCAGAAATATTGGCTTGAAAAGAGCCCAACTTTGCTTTTCTAAATCCTCTGTACTTAAAATTAGATACATCTGTTACCTGACTTTAGCGGGATCCTCTTTCCATTACAAATCTGAGCTCACTAGAAAATAAGATTTTAGAAATCATGTTTTAAGAGACCACAATAAAGACAAAAATATGTTAAAATAGGGTCTCCATGCATAGTCTCTCAACTTACTAAGTTGCTTTTGTAAACACTGGAGAGTAGAAACCGTGCTGATATGTTCTATGTTTTGTGTTGATCATGCTAATCACAGTTTAATGCAATTTTTGCTATGTTGCAATTTTTAAATGTGTCAGAATATACCAGCAATCAACAAAAATAATGTTAAATAAAAGGTCTTGTACTGAATTTTAAAAACAATAACAGTATGGTAGGATAAGAATAGGGGAGAAAATTAATGAAATGACTAACTGAAGTTTTGTTGGTAATCTCTGATTATTTCCATCAATGTCCATTAATTTGTTTAAAAGGGCTTTTGCGACTCACAGTTAGGATAAAATTTCATAAATCTTCCTTTTTGTACAAGGGAACCTGGTTCAGTCAACATTTCCAATTACCAGCCACATTGTGGGCTCTATTAAACTAATAAAAACTCTTGGGAATATATAAACAGAAATATAAGCTAAATATCTGCTCATAGAGTCCATTTGATTAGGGTGACATGTGCAGTCCAAGATATTTGGTACAACTTACTGTTTAACTGATAAATGTTGCTAATAAAGCTGCTCCTACCGTCCTGCATCAAAATGCATACGTTGAAAAAATTATGGAAGAAGCTATTTTTAGCCCAGGAGATAGACTCTATGTATTGAGGTCTGAAAAAGCCTTTCACACGGAGAATTCTTGCCATTGTATTTGAATCATTCTTATGACACACAAACAATATCACTTAATATATCTGAGGCTGATTTGATATCATAACTTTGGGCTTTTATTTTGCTTTCATTGGGTTCAATAAACTTTAATATTTAAATCTCTACTTTTCTAAAT
>NW_027536462.1:341760-342880 GCF_008692635.1 Crocuta crocuta
ACCATATATATATAATATATATCTATAATGTTTATTTATTTTGAGAGAGAGACAGAGAGAGAGGGAGGGAGGGGCAGAGAGAGAGGGAGACAGGGAATCCCAAAGAGGCTCTGTGTTGTCAGCACAGAGCCCATGTGGGGCTCGAACTCATGAAACCATGAGATCATGACCTGAGCCGAAATCAAGAGTCGGATGCTTAACCAACTGNCCATGAGGCAAGTATTATTAGTATTCATATTTTAGAGATGAGAAAATAGGCACAGGGAGCTGAAGAGCATGCCCAAGATCACACCACTGGGGGTGGCAGATTCCACCCCAGCATCCTAGACAAGCCTTTGCTGCCAGCTTGTAGTTAACCATAGCTGAGCCAGCAAAAGTCAGTTGTCTAAAGTCACTACTGAAAAAATATGAGACACCAAACCTTGGTTTGTGTCTATACTTGTCAAGAGATGTTCTTAACACCCTTTGTTTTACTTTCCAAACAGTGTTACTTGTGCTGCCTTTGAAGCCAACTCTGTGTCAAAGGGATTAAGGACACTGAAGAACTAAGTCTAGAGGCAAGGGTCATTTGGTTTCGCCAAACTCTAAGGATGCGAGAGGTTGGCTGAGGGGATTTAGGAAAGGAGTTGACTACATAATACTTTTTTAGCTTCTTTAAAAAAAAGTTAATTGAAGTATAGTTGCCATACAATATTAGTTTCAGGTGTATAACATAGTGGTTCACAATTATATACATTACAATAAGTCTAGCTGTCATCTGTTACCATACAAAATTGTTACAATCTTGATTATATTGCCTATGCTGTACTTTGCATCCCCATGACTGGTTTATTTTATACCCAGAAGTCTGTACCTTCTAGTCCCCCGCATTTATTTTACCAACCCCCTACCTCCCTCCCCTCTAATAGCCACCAGTTAATTCTCTGTATTTATGAGTCTGTTTCTGTTTTTTTTTATTTGTTTGCTTGTTTGTTTTGTTTTTTAGATTCCCATATGAGTGAAATTATATGGTATTTGTCTTTCTCTGTCTGACTTATTTCGTTAGGATATTATGGACCCTCTAGGTCCATTCATGTTGTTGCAAATGGCAAGATCTCATCCTTTTTCATGGCTGAGTAAT
>NW_027536462.1:343192-349028 GCF_008692635.1 Crocuta crocuta
TGTGTGTGTGTGTGTGTGTGTGTGTGTGTGTACCACATCTTCTTAATCCATTTATATATGGTGGACACTTAGGTTGCTTCCATATCTTGGCTATTATAAATAATGCTGTAATACATATATAGGCATATATCTTTTCAAATTAGTGTTTTCATTTTCTTTGGATAAATAGCCAGAAGTGGAATTGCTGGATCATAAGGCAGTTCTATTTTTTAAATGTTTATTTATTAATTTTGAGAGAGAGCGAGCACAAGCAGGGTAGGGGCAGAGAGAGAGAGAGACAATCCCAAGCAGCTCCTGTACTATCAGCGCAGAGCCCAACACAGGGCTTGATCTAATGAACTGTGAGATCATGACCCAAGCTGAAATCAAAAGTTGGATGCCCAACTGACTGAGCCACCTAGGCACCCCAAGGTAGCTCTATTTTAATTTTTTGAGGAACTTCTACACAGTTTTCCATAATGGCTACACTAATTTACATTCCTAACAATAGTGTACTTAATAATTTATTAACCTCAATCTTGCCTGATTCTTCTAGTCCTATCTTCTACAGCTTTCAGCTACCACTGTAGTAAGCTGGATAATCTTCCCCAAAGATGTCAGGTCCTAATCCCCAGAACTTGTGAATGTTACCTTATTTTGAAAAACAGTCTTTACAGATGTGATTAAGTTAAGGATCTTGAGATGAAGAGATTGTCCTAAATTATATAGGTGGGCCCTAAATGCAATTGCATTTATCCTTAAGGTAGTGTGAAGATAGGGTAGAAATTGTAGTGATGTGGTCACAAGCCACGGAAGGAATGCCAGCAGCCACAGATGCTGGAGGAGATAGGAAAGATTCTCCTCGTAGAGCCTCTGGAGGGAGCGTGGCCCTGGCCACATCTTGATTTTGGCCCACTAATACTAATTTCAGACTTCTGGCCTCCAAAACCATGAGAGATAAACTGTGTGTTGTTTGAAGCCATCAAGTTTGTGGTCATTTGTTACAACAGCCACAGGAAACTAATATGGCCAATGATCCTCGCTGAGACCTTACGTTCCAGCTTTGAAGAAGAAACTGAAGTCCTATTTTAGTGTGTGGTTTTATCAGGCAAATGAGCGTCTGAAGTGTGATCCAGGATTTTCCTCAGTGACTGACGTCAGCACAGAGCATTCCTGGTGCGTGTGTCGGGGGGGCACCTNGAGGAACCTCCACTGTTTTCCAGAGCGGCTGCACCAGTTTGCATTCCCACCAACAGTGCAGGAGGGTGCCCGTTTCTCCCCATCCTCGCCAGCATCTGTCCCTTTTTAGCTCCTGCTGCCTGCTGCCATTGCTGCTGCCTTGGGTCATCCCACCTGCACAACCATCCTATGACCCTGGAAGATCAAGAAGAGAGTCACTGGGTCCCAGTGGATGGGAAATGCCTAATTTCAAATGTCACCGTGGTGGTGTGGAGAGAGGTCAACAACACGGACCTGGAACAATGTGTGATGTCCTGCCTCAGGCTCATTTAACGAATGAACACTTTTTCCATGCTGTTCGTTCCGCTGCCTGGTGCCTCTGCCCACCCTCCCTGTGTCAGGATGATTTTCTACCTCCTGCCTCCCAAGGCAGAAGGCAAACACTTGGTTTCTCAGACATACTTGCAGCTATGGGGTGGGTATGCAATGATGCTCCCCTGGGAGAGTTTGCTTTGGAAGCCAATGAAGGTAGAGGGATGGCACAGAGCCTGAAGAAGAGACTTCCAGCCTTTGGGGCAGCAGCAGCAGAGATCGTAGGGGGAGCACCCCATGCCCAGCACTGGTCCTGTAAGCTACAGAGCTCACGCCCAGCAGTGGGGGCAGTCTGATAGCACAGCTCGGGCTTACAAGCCTGATTCTCTCACCACCCTAGCGATTCTGTGAGCCCCCTCCTCCTGCCCCTCAGTATATTCCTTTTTGTTCAACCTATCAGGATGGATGTTGTTTGCAACAAAGAGCCTGCCTGACAAGTCTGCCTTGTGGCTGTGTATTCCCACTGTCTCCGGGTGGTTGCTTCAGACACAAGACATGCCTGGTGGGGACCGCGAGACCTAGCTTTCCTGATACCTACTTCTTGTAACCCGGCCTTCCATAGCTTATCAGGAGATAAGTGGTAGCTTAAGACAGACAGGCATTTGGGATTTTGAGATCCTGAACAGATCAGCTCTTAAGGTTGGTGGGATTTGGCAATGAGTACAAAAGGGCACATCGGCCCTTGTGTTTATTTGATGAGGCCTGTCCCAATGTGCTGTAGGAATGAGAGCCTCGCCCTATTCCTCAGCCCCCTCAAAGGTGGCAGGACTGCTCCAAGTATGTTACACAATGGTGCCGGGGACACAGATGTCTCCAGCTGAACTTATTTCTCTCTCTGTCTCTTTTTAAAATGTTTATTTCCTTATTTTGACAGAGAGTGACCTAGAGAGTGAGCAGGGGAAGGGCAGAGAGAGAGAGGGAAACAGAGAAATCCCAAGCAGGCTCTGCATTGCCATCGCAGAGCCTGACACGGGGATCGAACTCACAAACTGTGCGATCATGACCTGAGTCGAAATCAAGAGTCAGACACTTAACCACCTGAGCCACCAAGGCGCCCCTGAACTTATTTCTCAATACACACAATCGATGTCCTTATCAGATGCCATCTGACGTCATGCTCCAGTTGTTTCACTGGTACTTAACAACACTGAAAACTCTTCGAGGGTGGAGCCCCATCTCCTCCTTCTCTTGGCTCTTTGCGGTGCCTGGCTCAGAGCGGAGCACCTTGGCATGGCGCGGCACCGCTGGATGTGAGAGCACAAGGGGTGGAGACACGGCCTTCACGTCAACCCTTCTGGTTCATAACACCCTCTGAAGAAAGAGGACGTGATGACGGCACTGGTGAGCACAACTTCCTTGCTGCTTCGGAAATCTCAAGCAGAGTGGCGGCATTTTCCTAAGACCAGAGCTCTGGGGACAACCCCTCAGACTCCCTTTCACCCTCACTGTCACAAGACCTGAAAATACCATTGTGTAAGGGCCAAGTATTTTTTGTTTGTTTGTTTAAATTCAAGTTAAATAACATACAGTGTAGTCTAGACTTCAGGAGTAAAACCCAGTGATTCATCTCTTATAGAGGACACCCAGTGCTCATCCCAAAGAGCGCCCTCCTTAATGCCCATCCCCCATTTAACCCATTCCCCACCCACCTCCCCTCCAGCAACCCCCAGCTTAGTCTCTGTATTTAAAAGTCTCTTATGGTTTGCCTCCCTCTCTATTTTTATCTTAATTTTCCTTCCCTTCCCAAGGGCCAACTTTTATTTGATGATCCATTCACAACTAGTTGTTACAATCAAAAATATACTTTAAGGGTTTATTCTCACAATTAAAAACTGATGGAGTACCTGGATGGCTCATCAGTTAAGCGTCTGACTTTGGCTCAGGTCATGATCTAGCAGTTCGTGGGTTCGAGCCCCGCATCCGGCTCTGTGCTGACAGCTCAGAGCCTGGAGCCTGCTTCAGATTCTGTGTCTCCCTCCTTCTCTGCCCCATGCATGTTCATGCTCTGTCTCTGTCTCCCAATAATAAACATTTAAAAAAATATTTTTAAAAAAAACTGTTGCACTTGTCATTTGTGTTTAGAATTCTGAAGGATTCGTGGGAATTATTGGTTTTGCACTGACACCTGTTATTCACTTTATGCAAGTTGGTGGCAAAACCATGGTTTAGTTCCTCACCTTCCTTTCAGTGTAGATAGTCATATACTTACATAATTTATAGAATAAATACAGTTGGAATTCCAGAATTTTACGGAGTTCCAACTATGTATAATAAAATGGTGTCTTCATGCAGATTTGCACACTTTTTCAATTTATTTCACCAGTCTGGACCTCATGCCTATGAGATGGTGTTCTTGGTTGTACATTCTAGGAATTCTGTTAGCTTAAGCCCCAAATCACCTGGCTTGTAGTTTAAGTATCAGTTCATTGCAAATAGGTCAGGTGTCCATCCCATTTCCTACTGTATTGTATGCAATTTTTTATTCTTGCTTCTTAACCTTATTGTGGTGTTCCCCCCGCCATCCTGAACAATTATATATCTTTTTTGTCGGTAGTGGCTTCCATGATAAAGTAATATATCATCCCCCCAGCGAGGTTCTGGATTTATTTCCTTATTAGCTGCTGAGCCAAGAACATTATAATGCACACGGCGAATATAATAAGAGCTACGTGTGGGACTATTAACCTGGCAGGACCTCACACAATGGCAGTGAATTATTATTCCTGTCAGCCTTTGAAATGTGACTGCATCCACAGAGAATAACATGACCCGTTAACTCCACTTGGTTAAGATATTTACTTCTCTGCCCTGCCTTCAGCCACTGGTCCATCTTTTAGAATAGTGACTTTCAAGCTTTTCCAAGCTCAGTCCACAANACACACACACACACACACACACACACACACACAGAAATATAAAACTGAACCATTTAACAAAATAATATTTACTCTCACTACTTGTGATAAAAACTGAAAATTTCTACTCTGTTCTAATTAATAAAAGATTTGACCAATACTCACTAAATCAATTTCAGAAACCTACTAATGAGNATATATATTTATACTTTTATATATCTATATATATTATATATCTATATATCTATTTTCTTCTTATGGAAAATAGGACTTAGCTCCCTTTCATGCACCTTCTTCAAATAGTCACATATTTCCCCTCCTTACTTCCCAATATATCATGAGTTTCTGATTAAGTCAGCATTCATTATTTATATTATCATGGTTGTATGTCTCGGTCAGGGTCCCAGCAAGAAATAGATGGCACACTCAAATCAGGTAGTTAGAGAAGAATTTAGTAAGGGACCGTGCGTAAAAGTGTGCGCAGGGTACAGGAAAACCACAGGAACTAGGGCTGCTGGAATAGTAGGGGCTCCATTACCACACATGGGCCCCAAAGAACCTGGAGACCTAGACGTGTATAGAGAGAGCCGCCTGATAGCAAATGTAACCATTTTGAGGGCATGCAGCCAGCCCTAGCATGAGACGATCATGCTAGGAAGACAGAGAGGGAACCACATACCCTCAACTCAACTTCCTTCCTCCCTCTGATCTGCTGAAGCTTCCCTGGGGAAGAACTCACCTGGAAGCCAGAGGGCATGGGGCCTGTTGGTGGAGTCCATAAAGGTCTGCCTCCAGGACACAGGGCAGGTAGAGAAGGTCGGATGAATCTGGAAGGCAAATTATGTAGCTAGTATTCACAGCTGAGCACATTTAGTGTCTTTTATTTCTTAAATAACTTGTATTTGCCTTGGACTTAGTAGTTGGTTCTTTTTCTGAAAAACATTTTTTTGGTTTCATGTTTTAAATCTATTTTTAATTTTTACTATAGTTATCCAAACTCCTAGACAATCAGTTCTACAAGGCTAATAATGTAAAAAAGAACAGTCTTCCACACCTCATCACCTCCATTTCCATTCCCTAAAGGCAACCATTTGCTTCCTTCTTAGCTGTTTCTTTTGGTATTTCCCTTCACATCATTAAATAACACGCTTATAATGATAACTCTTGCTTTGTGAGGTATAAGCATTATCTATTGATGTCTCAATTTGAAAAATGAAGATTTTTTTGCTCTTCCATGGATTCCTTTGGTCACCACATTATAGCCACACTTCTATTCCCCAAGCTTCCCAATAGAGATTTATCATAATTGGGCTAAGCCAATATTCATACTTTATATTTTTATGATTATATAAATGTGATTTCTGGCTAAGTTATGTAGTACTCCATGACTACTTTCTTTCTTTTCTTTTCTTTTTTTTTTTTTGAGAGAGAGACTGCACACATGTGCCCAT
>NW_027536462.1:349965-359928 GCF_008692635.1 Crocuta crocuta
ATGAGCACAAGCAGGGGAGGGGCAGAGGGAGAGACAGAGACAGAGACAGAGACAGACAGAGAGAGAAAATCTTAAGCAGGTTTCATGCTCAGCACAGAGCCCCATATAGGGCTGGATCCCAAGACCCTAGGACATGACCTGAGATGAAATCAGGAGTTGGACACTCAAGCGACTGAGCCACCCAGGGGCCCCAGCCTATGATTACTTTCCTTTGCTTGCTCAACTTTTTCATTTTCCTGTAATTAATAACAACTTGTATTGTTTCCTATCCATTTATAATGAATTCATCCCCCAAATCTTCCCTCATTGTCTAAATCTCCTTTCAATATGCTGAAATTCATCAAGTACTTCATCAAATTCATCTTCTTGCAGAACTCTTTCCTGAGTAGATCTGATCTGCTCCACTCTGTATTGGTCACTTTTTACTCCTGGGGCTCAGCTGCTGTCTTGAAGTTTCCTTTTACTATCATCCTCGATAATCCTGTCACCTCTCTCTTGTTATATTCCTGGTTCCCATAGGTTTCTCTTTCTTGGGTTTTTTTTGTTTTTTTTGTTTTTTTGTTTTTTTTTTTTGAGGGGAGAGAGAGAGAGAGAGAGAGAGAACATGAGTGGCAGAGAGGGGCAGAGGGAGAGAGAGAGAGAATTGTAAGCAGGCTCCATGCTCAGCACAGAGCCCAATGCAGGACTCAGCCCCACAATTATGAGATCATGACCTGAGCTGAAATCTAGAGTTGGACGCTCAACTGACTGAGCCACCCAGTCACCCCTCTCTTTTTTGGTTCTATGCATTGTTTTCATGGAGCAGCTCCAGTAGCTTCTGAGAATAGGGTGCATGGGAGGTAATTTTTTGAGACTTTGCATGTCTGAAAATGTCTTTATTGTCACATTCATTGATTGTTTTGCAGGTATAGAATTTTAGGTCAGAAATTCTTTTCTTTGGCCTTTTGAAGCCACTGGTTGCTCCATTGCCTTCTAGGTGCCAAGTGTTGCTGTTAAGAAGTTCAGACCCATTCTGGCACATGATCTTGTGTAACTAATTTTTTTCCCTGAAATAATAAGGAAAATTTATTATCTCCTGTAACAAGAAGTCCAAAAGGAGAGAAGTTTCAGGGTTGGTTAGCTCATCAATGGTACATTCTTTCCATCTTTATGCTCTTCCAACCTCAGCTTGGACGCCTTCCTAGGCTGTCTCCTCTCATGGTCACAAGATGGCTGCCATAGGGTCAGGCACCATATCCTAACACTACAATATACAGTAGCAGAAGGGAGTCATCTCTTTCTGTGTTTTGTTTTTTTTTATGTTTCCTTATTTTTGAGAGAGAGGAGAAAATGAGTACGGGAGGGACAGAGAGGGAGACACAGAATCTGAAGCAAGCTCCAGGCTCTGAGCTATCAGCACAGAGCCAAACATGGGGCTCGAACCCACGAACTGTGAGATCATGACCTGAACTGAAGTCAGATGCTTAACCCGACTGAGCCACCCAGGCACCCCTTTTATGTCTTTTTTTGAAATGAAAAAACATTTCTCAGAAATTTCTCACTGACTTCCCTTCCCTCATCTTCGGCCAGAGCTGGCTCAGCAAGCTGCCTTTAATTCAATCACTGATGAAGGGAAATAAGATCATCCTGATTGGCTTGGATCATCATGCTGGAGACGTGGTCCCTTTTCCCGAGGAACAGATAACTGAACAAAGTTAGGATTCTGTTAGCCGTTAAGGGGTGTGGCTGCTGACTAGGCCACCAATTTATAGCACAAAGTCTGATACATAGTAAGCATTTACTATACGTTAAGCTATTATTGTTATTAACTCTTTTTAAAAAAATGTTTATTTATTTTTTGTGACAGAGAGAGCGTGAGCAGGGGTGGGGGTGGGGGGACAGAGGATCCAAAGCAGGTTCTGCGCTGACAGCAGCGAGCCTAATGCAGGGCCCGAACTCATGAATTGTGAGGTCATGACCTGAGGTGAAATCGGATGCTCGTGTGACTGAGCCACCCAGGTGCCCCTGTTATTAACTCTTAAGAGCTGTGTTAAATTTATCCAAATCACATACCTTCTAGAGCTCCAATTTCCCATCTGTAAAATTGGGATAGGATTATCTGATTTGTTGGGTCTTTATAAAATTAAGAGAGATTGCATGTGTAAAGTGCTTAATAAATGATAGGAATTTATTCTAGTTGCCTATGATTATTGCCAGAGTAGTTGGGCAGAACATTGAGGCTCCAACAAAGATTCCTGAGGTTGGCTCCAGCCTGGTTTAACACATTTTTTCCTGCAGCTTATAGGATCTTTTCTTTGTCCCCTGTATTCTAAAATTTTATCACCGTGTGCCTTGATATAGTTGCATTTTTTTACTCAGCCTTTGTGCTGGACACACAGTGAACCCTTTCAGTCTGGAAACTGATATCCTTCAAGTCAGAGAAATTTTCTTGAATTATTTCTTCAATGATCTCTGCCTTTCTATCTTCCATGTGTTCTTATTCTTATTCACATTGCCATGTGAACTCATTCATATGTTGACCTTCTTGACTGATGTAGTAACTCTATTATGTTTTATTTCCTATTTTCCATCTCTTTGTCTTTTTGCTCCACATGGTAGATTTCCTCAATTTTAGCTTCCAGTCCTCCTATTGAGTTTTTCACTTCTGCTACCTTATTTTTAATTACCAAGTGTTCTTTCCTATTCTCTAAATGCTTCCTTTTCATTGGCTTCCTTTTTATTTGGTTGTAATATCTTATTTTTCAGAAAATATTAAATATCAAGGATGATATTGCTCAGCATAGTCTGTTTCCCCCAGGTTCTTTTTCCCCTCAACGATTGGTCTTCTTGTACCTTAGAGAGTTTCCCAAGATGTGTAGTAGTTCCAGGAATCTTGCTCACATTTAAGATTATAACTGAGGGGCGCCTAGGGGGCTCAGTCCATTAAGCATCCGACTTTGGCTCAGGTCATGGTCTCAAGGTTTGTGACTTTAAGCCCTGCATTGGGCTCTGGGCTGACAGCATGGAGCCTGCTTGGATCCTCTGTCTCCCTCTCTCTCTCTGCCTCTCCCACACTTTCTTTCTCTCAAAAATAAATAAATATTTAAAAGGAAGAAAGAAAATTCTTCAAAAAATAAGATTATAAATGAAAAGTCTGATTGGAAGAGAGCTTGGTGGAGGCTATTGATTTTGAATTTCACTATTAACTAGCTAGACCTTTATATTGATATCAGGATACTTAGGTCTTTTGTCTTGGGCTATCAAATGCTCAGAGAAGCTTCCAATCGTGTCTGGAGAATATATCTAACTTTAGTGAAGTCATTTGGGAGAAGAGGGCTGAGGTCCAGATGTTCAATAAGCCTTTACTTAATCCCTGTTTTCAATATAGGATTCCACCCTCAACAGTGCTTAATTTCCCCCAGTCCAGAGACCCTCTACCCTCTGGGGAATGCACCTCAGCATTCAGCTAGCGTGGGGTGGGGGGGGGAGCAGCAGTTGCTTTGCTGAGGATGGAGATCTGGGTTTAACCTTGCTTCTAGTACCAGCAGTGCCTGTTATTATGTCATTGCCTTTCAGCTCTAAATCCAACCTTTCTGTACTCAGCTTTGCATCACTGGTGGTGAGACTCTTCAAACCACAGTAATTCGGCCAACTCTCCCTTGTTAGACTCTGCCCACAGAGGGCAACAGAGGGAACCCAGAAGGCTGGGAAAGAAAGATCACTCTACTTATCTTCCTACTGCTGTGAGCAGCCTCCCAGCAATGCTTCTTCGCTCCAGCAGGGGTTCCTTCCTGCAGTCACAGTTTAAGTCAATTTGCAGTTTTTCTGACACGCAGAACCAGCTAATTGTGCCCCTTGCACCAGAGACACCAGCACTGGCTGAACGGCAATTCTCCTCAGGGGTTTGGGTCCCAGCCCCATGCACTCTTCCTGCAAGCTTGTAGGTTCTAATAATTCCATCCTGCTCCCACCCCCTGCAGCCTGGGAGTGGTAGCTGCTTCCTGTAGCTACTGCCTCTGTGATACCTTAGAGCTGAACTTTACGTCTAATTAACAATTCTTTATATTAAATTATTTTTGTTCAAGTAATTGGTGGCGTTTTTCTGTCTCCTGACCAGATCCTGACCATTACACCTACTTTCAATGAAACCTCTTGTTTTCTGGCCCCACTTACACCCCATTTCCAGAGGTATGGGTACCCTCCAAATCCTGAGCCCTTCTGGAGTTTCACACCAGAAATTATCTTGCTTCTTGGTCTCCCTAACCCACTTGAGAAACTTGGGAGTTAGCCTCTTGTGGTCTGCTGGATCAATAATAACTTGTCCATCTGCTTTCTTGCTTCTGAGATTTTGTTGTTTTCTCTCCCAGTCTCTTTGTCCCTGTAGGGTTTTGCTTTTTTAAACATCTTATTTGTTGTCATACTAGAATTTGGGAAAGGAAATGCATTACTTTTTTAAAATAAGAACAAAAGATTCATTTTTTAAAGGGATGACAATGAACTGGGAAAAATGTCGCCACAAATCAGGATGGTCAGCTCCTCTGGGTCGGCTCCTCTGGGCAGGGACAGAGTGGAGTGGGTTCCAGGAGGAGGTAGACTTGATCATATTCAAATCCTATATATGAATTTCAACCATTCCGTGCATGATAAACCTCAGAAATTTTGAAACGGTAAACTTCAGTGTACAACTGTATGAGTTAGCATGTGTTCAAGTGGTTGAATAGAAAATTGACCACAGAGGCTTAGCCAACGGGAGTATATTTTTCTTTCATAATGAAGTTTAGGGGAAGGCAGCCCAGGATTAGTATAGTATCTCCATAGTACCATGGGCAGGCACGCTCCTCCTTGCTTTGGGCGCAATCAGGCATGGCTTTTGTCTTTGTGCTTCTTAGATGGCTGTTATACCTCTGATTGTCACATCCACATTCCAGGAAGAATGGCAAAAGACAAGGGGCAAAAAGCCAAAGAGACAAGCAAGCTGTGTTAGCTCCCCTTTAAAAACCTTTCCAGGGCGCCTGGGTGGCTCAGTCTGTTAAGCATTTGACTTCTGCTCAGGTCATGATCTCACGGTTCGTGGGTTCAAGCCCCGCGTTGGGCTCTGTGCTGACAGCTAGCTCAGAGCCTGGAGCCTGCTTCGGATTCTGTGTCTCCCTCTCTCTCTGACCCTCTCCTGCTCACGCTGCCTCTCTCTCTCTCTCTCAGAAATAAATTTAAAAAAAAAATTAAAAGTTTTTTTAAAAAATCACTACATTTTAAAAAAAAATAAAAAGCTTTCCTTGTATACTTGAAACTAATACAATGTTATATGTCAATTTTTTAAAATAAAGTTTTCAGTTTTAAAAGTGAGGTTTTTTTAAAAAAAAAGTGAAACCAGGCCATCATATGATTANTTGGGTGTAGAGATTACTTAAAAATAAAATCTTTTTAAAACTCTTTAAAAAACAAAACTAAAATCTAGGGGAAAGTGTAAGAAGAAAATGAGACCATGCGGTGCTTAAGTTTACATTTATGAACACCTAAAATGGCATACTAGCCCCCGGCACTATTTTCAAAATGTTCTTGCTCTCAGTTTATTTATTGTGAAGTGTCCACATTATAAAATTAAATGGTAACTGTCACAAAGTAGCTCGGTCCCGTGTGCCTGCCTTGGCTGTGTGATGTAAGTACAGAAGAGCAAAGGCACTGTGCTCACCAATATTAAGTCACCTGTGGGTACAATTTGATCTTACCTATTTATTGTCAGATTTAAAAATTATGTCATAAACACTTGCAAAATTTGCATACATGTCCGCATATACGTATGCCCATGAAAACTGTGTAATGGAGTTCCAAACAGTCCAATTTTTCTTATAAACCCAGATCTCCGTAGTCCATACCCTCTCTATGAACTTTACTAGGAAGCAAATATAAGCTACATACATATTTTTGTGCTATTTTAAAATGTTTAAAAAAGGGGTGCCTGGGTGGCTCAGTTGGTTAAGCATCCAACTCTTGGTCTTGGCTCAGGACATGATCTCACAGTTTGTGAGGTCAAGCCCTCCATCAGGTTCTGCACTGACACCACAGACCCTGCTTGGGATTCTCTCTCCCTCTTCTCTGCCCCTTCCCCGCTCGTTCTCTCTCTCTCAAAATAAATATTTAAAAAATATATTAAAATGTTAAAAAAAAAAAAGTTTTCCTGAGCAGCCCAACCAGCAGTTTTGCCTACTTCTCATTTTCTAAGACTCTATCANAAATTAAAAATAGAACTACCCTACGAACCAGCAATTGCAGTACTAGGTATTTATCCAAGGGATAATACAGGTGTGCTGTTTCAAAGGGACGCACACACCCCAATGTTTATAGCAGCACTATCAACAATAGCCAAAGTATGGAAAAAGCCCAAATGTCCATCGATGGATGAATGGATAAAGAAGATGAGGTATATATATACACAATGGAGTATTACTCCGCAGTGAAAAAGAATGAAATCTTGCCATATGCAACTACGTGGATGGAACTAGAGGGTGTCATGCTAAGCAAAATTAGTCAGCCAGAGAAAAACAAATATCATATGACTTCACTCATATGAGGACTTTAAGATACAAAACAGATGAACTAAGGGAAGGGAAGCAAAAATAATATAAAAACAGGGAGGGAGACAATAACATAAGAGTCATAAATATGGAGACCAAACAGGGTTACTGGAAGCAGTTGTGGGAGGAGGGATGGGCTAAATGGGTGAGGGGCATTAAGGAATCTACTCCTGAAATCATTGTTGCACTAGATGCTAACTAACTTGGATGTAAATTTAAAAAATAAATTAAATAAAAATTTAAAAATAAGCAATCCAGAGCCACATGAGGAAGGAGGATTTGGGAAGAGAGTTCTTTGTAGAGGGCTAATGCCATACTGAATAACCCCTCCTCTACCGGGGGCTGGGCCGTTGCTGCTGTCTGATGCAAGCATCATGAGAGGGACAAGGAAGAAGGACAAAATGGATACTACACAGGCAACTGACAGTATCTCCCACAATTGCCATAAAGATTAAAATAGAAAATATTTATCCAGTCCCTGGCACAATGTCTGGCATGGAGTTATCACCCAATAAGTCTCAACCTCTTAGAAACTATTTATCCACAGTTATCTGGCCCATTAAAAATGAAAAAAAATGGAAACAACCAAATAGATAATTTCAGGAATGACTGTTGAGTGTTCTTTAATACTTAGTTGTTGTTTTTTTTTTAGTTTGAGGATGCATATTGAAACAGTGTAACTCCTTCTGTGGGGAAAGTCTAATCCATAAACAGTGCAGTCAACTTGGTATGAAGGGAAATGTATTGTGCATAGTTTAGCTTTGCTGTAGTCTACTTACAGCTTTCTTTTAGCTCAATCTGCAACCTGGCAAAGCAAATTCCATCCTTTTTTGGCCACCTATTTACTCTATTTCTAGTGCCTTATTTGTCTCCTCCCGCACTAGAACCCTGTGTTCTCTCTCCTCTGACTGGTATCTGTCTGGCTATACCATCATCACATTTGGATCATATATCTAAATGTTCACTAACACAAGTGAGTATTCATAAAGTTATAAAGGACAATATGGCACTAAAATGTTGCTGTTTCTGGTTAGAATGCTTTTGGCTGCAAGGAGAAAATACATGGCTAAAACTAGCTTTAAAATAAAGGCATTTAGGGGCGCCTGGGTGGCTCAGTCGGTTAAGCATCCAACTTCGGCTCCGGTCATGATCTCACGGTTCCTGGGTTCAAGCCCCACGTCGGGCTCTGTGCTGATAGCCAGCTCAGAGTCTGGAGCCTGTTTCAGAGTCTGTATCTCCCTCTCTCTCTGACCCTCCCCTGCTCATGCTGTCTCTCTCTCTCTCTCTCAGAAATAAATAAAACGTTAAAAAAAATTTTTAAAAGAAATTTAAAAAACATTAAAAAAAGAAAGCTATGTTTAAAAAAATAAGGGCATTTATTAATTCATATAGTATGTCTGGAGGTAGGTGGTTCCAGAGTTGTCTAATTTAGTGGCAGAATATCGTCAAGGATTTGGTGTTTGTTTTTTTTACTGTTTCCCTGTCTTTAGGATGCTGGTTTGTTAAAAAGGTTTTATTTTAATTCAAGTTAACATATAGTGTTATATTAGTTTCAGGTGAAAAACACAGCAACGCAACACTTCCATACAACAGCTGATGCTCATCACAACAAATGCATCCTTAATCCCCGTTACCTATTTCACCCAACCCCCCACCCACCTCCCCTCTGGTAACCATCAGTTTGTTCTCTATACTTAAGACTCTGTTTCTTGGCTTATTTCTCTCTCTCTCTCTCTCTATCTCTCTCTCTCTCTCTCTCTGTCTTTTTCCTTTGCTCACTTGTTATTTCTTAAATTCCACATGTGAGTGAAATTATACGGAATGACTTATTTCGCTTAGCATTATGCTCTCTAGTTCCTCCCACGTTGTTGCAAACAGCAAGATTTCATTCATTTTTATGGCTGAGTAATATTCCACTGAATATACAAACTGCTTCTTCTGTATGGGATGGTGGGTTTTACCTTCACTTTGTGACTCATGATCACACAATGGCTGCAGCAGCTTCAAGAATCACATCCTCACAAGACAGCATTGAGGAGGGGAACCAAAAAAAGGTGACTGGGGGAGGAGAATGCTTCCTGTCTTGTGTGTGGGGTGTTTTTTAAGTTTTATTTATTTATTTTGGGGGGAGAGAGAGAGAGAGCGCGCATGCATGTGCGCACAAGTGAGGGAGGAGCAGAGAGAGGGAGACACAGAATCCGATGACAGGCTCCAGGCTCCGAGCTGTCAGCACAGAGCCCGACGCGGGGCTCGAACTCACAGACCGGGAGATCATGACCTGAGCCAAAGTCGGGTGCTCAACCGACTGAGTCACCCAGGTGCCCCTTGTGGTCCTTTCCAAGAGTGAGCAAAACTTCCCCAAACTCCCCCCAGCAGACATCAGATTTCATTGGCCAAATTTGGATCCTAGGTCTGTGCCTAAACCCATCACAGGACAAAAGGAATGAAATCACCCTAACTGCTCCCTGGGAGCACTCCCACTCCCTGGGAGTGGGAGGGAATGAGCACATGACCATAGGAAGGTGGTTCTAGAAGGAGAAATGGGTTTGGGTAGGTAACCAACAGTGCTTCCTATATTTAGTAATTCTGAACTACTGTAGGAGTCAGAACGGGGTTCCAGCGTCCTCATGTAGTACCTGTACCTGTGTGACTTCAGGCAGGGCAGGTCACCTCACCAAAGTAAGGAAATAGATCTGAATTCTTTTTATAAACTCCAAGCACTATGTGAATGTGATAAGTCATCATTGCAAATGGATTTATTTACTTACAAAACAAGATATTAGAATGGGACCTTCCTGATGCTGTTTTGTACCAACACAAGAGATATTATGTTCCAAAATTAGTATGGACAGGTGCACAGAGGCAGACTTTACAAGAAACTCTACGACTCTCAAATACCCTCAACAATTTTGATTGTAAGGGCATCAAGAGAGGGGAGAGGGAAAAAGGATTTGTGAGGAGGATTCTTTGGAGAAGTCTGTTGTATCCTTCACCCTGCCCCTGGGATGAGGGGAAGGGGAGAGAGGCCCTCTAACCTCCAGCCTCATGAGAGAGGGCATTAAGGGGACCCCTTAAAGAGGTTGTTGTATGTTCCCTGTAGCTGGGGAAGCAGGACTGGGCCCTGAGTTAAGACAGCCTATTGCAGTGGGAGAGAGTGGCTACACTGGAATCAGCTAGCACTCCCATGGGTGGGAGCCAGGGAGGTGGAGGGGTGTGGCCGGAGCTTTTATTAACCTTTTTTGAAATATGATACATATTAAAATGTGCAAAAAGGAGCGCCTGGGTGGCTCAGTCAGTTAAGAGTCCAACTCTTGGTTTCGGCTCAGGTCATGATCTCACAGTTTCATGAGTTCGAGCCCTGCATCAGGCTCTGTGCTGGCAGTGCGGAGCCTCCTTGGGATTCTCTCTCTCT
>NW_027536462.1:359958-362077 GCF_008692635.1 Crocuta crocuta
GCTGTTTCTGTCTCTCTCAAAACAAAACAAAACAAAACAAAACCCAACCCTTAAAAGGTGCAAAAATAACAGGCTTGCAGATTGATGAGTTTTCACAAACTGAACATCCCCACGAAAACAAGAACATTACTTACCAGCATCCTCTAATTTCCCTGTATACCCTTTCAGTCACTACTACCCCCCAGGGATAATCACTGTCCTGACCTCTGGCAGCCTAGATTAGTTTCGCCTCTTTTTGTTCTTTATATAAATGGAATCATACAGTATGTACCCTTGAATGAATGCCTGGCTTCATTTGCTCAACATCATATTTACGAGATTCATCATATTGTTCCATGTAGTTGTAGATAGTTTATTCTCACTGCTGTATAGCATCATGTTGTGTAAATATTCCACAGTTTATTTATCCCTTCTACAGCTGATAGGCATTTTAGTCGTTTCCAATTTGGGGCTATAATGAATAGCTATGGACATTCGAGCACACGTCTGTTAGTAAACATATGTACGCATTTCTATTGCGGATATACCTAGGAGTGGAGTTCCAGGGCCATAAGGGTGGTATTTGTCAAATCTGGAACAGTTTGAAGTCTTGCCCAAGGAGACTTCTTGGAGGGAGTGTGGATTCAACAATGAAGGTCTGGATAGAGCACCCCACCCCCACCCTCTCACCTCAGTCCCAGAACCAGGGGGCTAAACTGGGATGGCAGTTAGAATAACAGTGTATGGTCCTCGTTATAACAGCTGCAGTCAGAGGGACCCAGCAAAGGAGCCTCCCATGAGCCCCATGTATGTAGGAAGTCATGTACCCAGAAACACAGCCTGGCCTCCAGAAACTTCCAAATCTAACACAGCATTGGGCCTGTCTCAACATGGGTGTTATAAAGAGCTGGTGCAGAAGAGGTTAGCATCGGGCTCCAGTTGTGGACACCTAGTTTTCATCAGAACGATTCCATTATGTAGCCCTGTAACCTGGGGATGGTCCTCTTCCCTCTCCAGGCCTCACTTTTCCTGTCTTTCTGATGTGTAGCTCCTTTCTGCTCTGAACTTCCAAGAACTGCCTGTGTTCTAAATGCCCTGAGAACAGGGACCATATCTTCTCTTTCTTCCATATTCCTAGAGAGCACTCAAAGCTAGAGCTCTATACACCACGGTCACTGGACAACAAATGGTTGGCAATATCATTTTCTAAAGAAAAAAATCTGCTTTTAAGAGTCCAGCGATGCATATAACAAGGATTAAATTGGGGCATTAAAATTAACAACATGGTGTGTGTACTTGTCCAAATACAGATGTTACATTGCACGCCAACTTTATGGAAAAATCTACTTCCATTCTTGTCACACAACTGATCTTCTCTAAAAGAACACAGCAAAGACTGCCTGGTGCACTGTAAATTTATTGACTCACTATTTTATCCAAGGACATTGGGTAATTAGTAGATTCCAACACAGACCTAACGAATTCTTCTCTTCATCTGGGAACATGTTTTATCACTTGCTACTGCCTTATTTCTAATGCTTAGCATTTAGAGGTTATTTTAAAAAAAAAAAAAAGCTTCCAGACATTATGTAGTCACTGTCTGGAACAGCATTATATTTCAACAGGATATTATCACTCAGGCAAGGAGGAATCATTTTTACTGGGGAGGAAATTATTCCATTGTGCAGTATTATTCAAGCAATTAGAATTCACATTGTGTGGCAAATTGTCAGATCTTCTCACTGAAGTCTGTTAATACAATTTTCATACTTAACATGTGGGGCTGCAGAGAGAAAAAGGCTTCCAGTAGAAGCATTGGGCACCCTAAAGGACTCAGGCAGCTGGGCAGGTGAGCCATGATGTAATTTTGTTTCCCAGGAAATTCTTTTGGGGTTCCCCTAAAGTTCCCTGTCTTACTTCACCAATCGGCAACCTTGCTTCCTTGGATTTATCCCCTTTAGCCAAGGAAAACTTAGTTTTGCCTCTAAGGGCTTTATAGTGAACTGACAACTTAAAAATTGGTGTCGTTCCAAAAATTTGTTGGAAAATCTGTCTTAGAATTCAGAACAGATTTTCCTCAATTCGTTAGGAATGACTTTGGTTCCCAAGCAGGCCCCTGGGAGCCATGTCACCCCTAATA
>NW_027536462.1:362092-363462 GCF_008692635.1 Crocuta crocuta
TCAGGAAACCAGTTGTTTTGTAGAGTGCTATTTCCCAGTGAAAATCCACTCTAAGATCCGACTTGGGAGAACAGAAATACAGCTTGCCTTCTCTACTCCCAGCTCTACTCTGCAGTCTGGAGAGGGGGCTCGTATAGCTTGGGGGATTGGAGCGTACCAGCCAGGAAAAGGAGCTGGAAGATGTCCAGAACGCTGTGAGCAGAAGCACAGGCTTCCCAGCAGTGACAGAAAGAAGGGAAAAGGAGCGGGGGTGGGCCCGGCAGTGATACAGCGGCAGGGGTGGGAGTATTTATAGTTTCGCTGCAATTGAGAGGAAAGTCCCTGCCACAGGGATGATTTTGCTCATGGGATATTGGTAACTTGGGTGGTCGTAACTAAGAGACTGTCCCAATCAATGTACAATTCCATGGTTTGACTTTATACTCAGGCCTCCTAAAACTTAACATTTCTTTCTGCGTTTACAAAATCATCATGGAATATTTCAGATACACAAAAGGTATACAGAACAATATAACCAACACTCAGCTTAAGGTATAAAACATTTCAGATATAGTTGGGGCCCTGTGTGCACCCCTTCTCACTCTCATTCCCTCTACCCTTGAGAAAACCACATATTTGATGTTGTCATTTTTATGTGTATTTTTATATTTTTGTTACATACATATCCCACATATATATATATATATACACATATACATACGTACATATTATAAATCCTATGTAAGTTATATCCTATTATAAATCATCAGGGATGTATATTTAAACTAAATGGTTTACAATATTTTTGCCTATTTTAACATTTTATAAATAGTAGCACACCCCATGTATCCTGCAACTTGCTGTTTCTTTCCAACATTATGGGTTTTTTTGAATGTTTGCTTATTTATTTTTGAGAGAAAGAAGAGAGAGAGAGAGAGAGAGAGAGAGAGCACACAAGCCTGTGTGCAAGCAGAGGAGGGGCAGAGAGAGAGGGGGACAGAGAATCTCAAGCAGGTTCCACGTTATCAGCACAGAACCTGACATAGGGCTCAAACTCACAAACCAAGAGATCAGGACCTAAGCCAAAGCTGGATGTTTAACCGACTGAGCCACTCAGGCACCTGCAACATTAGGTTTTAAAAATTAGTCTATGTTGGGCGCTTAGGTGGGTCAGTTGGTAAAATGTCTGACCTCAGGTCATGATCTCAGAGTTCATGGGTTGGAGCCCCATGTTGGGCTCTGTGCTGACAGCTCAGAGCTTGGAGCCCGCTTCAGATTGTGTCTCCCTCTCTCTTTCTGCCTTTCCCCCATTTGTGCTCTGTCTCTGTCTCTGAAAAATAAACAAACATTAAAAAAAATTTTTTTTTAATTAGTCCATGTTTATAATGAGG
>NW_027536462.1:363485-366497 GCF_008692635.1 Crocuta crocuta
AATTAGTCCATGTTGATAGTGAGGCTCTGGGTCATCTATTTTAACTGCTGTATAGTATTCCATCTTACAAACAGATACACCTTTCCCAACAGCCAAACACAGAACTCAGCCATGCATTCACTCCTCTTTCCTGCCTCATAAAGAATGTTAGATTCTTACTTCACAATCACAGCAAGATCCCTTTCTAAGGACCAAATTGTCCAGGTCTCTCATCTAAGCCCTCCTTCCTTGGACTCAGAAGAAGCCTTGCTGGAAATGGCAGGCTGCCTGGTGAGTATGGATTCAGAACATCATCTGACCTTGAGAGAAGGAGTTTGTCTTTGCCACAGGATAAGGATTTGAAGAACTGCCTCTACCTCTGGTGGCAGAATGACTCATGTACTTGGAATTCCCTACCTCTTTCCCCTGGGTGATATCCAAGCCATGCTGTCAAAATGTAACTAGTTCACTCTTTAAAAGGCAAAAGGAATCCTCAGAATTAAAAATAACAGAATCATACAACACAAGAACTAGAAGAGTATCTTATCTCTCCCTCCTCCCCCAACACCTCAGTATGGATCAAGAGGTATTTAGGCATCAGCCAAGCCAACCATCTAAGGAGGTTTTGAGACAGCAGTTACTCGAGGTCTTTCTAAAAGGGTCAGGGTGGATGAACATTGGTAAGCAGCAGCAGAGTGCCAGAATGGATGAGCATCACTCTTGGTCATTCATCACTGGCATTTAGACTCATCTCTATCTCTCAGCTCAGCTCAGCAAGTCAGGGAACCTCCTGGCAAAAGATTCTGTCCCAGGATTTCTGGCACTTGGTTTCCTGGCACTTGTGTCAAAGCATTCCTTGAGAATGGTCTGGCCAGTCAAGTGCTGGCACATGCCACGTTGTTCTTAGCAGGATCTTTGAAGTAGGAAGAGGGCTTCTTCAGATTCTAAACAACGGCTTTGACTGCGTGGAGGCTGCTAATTCACCCCAGTTGGCTGCTTCCCCACCACTCCTCTATCCTACTGGCAGAACCTGGAAAGGAAGCCCAGAAGGTTGGAGCTGACATGAACTTTAGAGACATTCCAGCTCAACACCTTAGTTACCAAGTTATTAAGTTAATAAATAGGTGCCAAATGCCTAGGTTGTGCCAGACTCTGTGGTGATCCCATGATGGCCAAAACCAGACATAGCTTCTGCCGTCTTAGAAGTCACATTACAGTGGGTAGGGGCAGGGGGGATGACCAGTATTAATCAAGCAATCACGCAAATGTAAAATATACCATGCTGTGAGCCAGACTTAGGGAGCTGAGACAGAGCTTCCTTAAAGAGGTGATGCTTGGGCGAGATGTGAAGCATGAGTAAGTGTTAATAAGGCAAAGAAAGGAGAAAGAGCTTTGTAGGGAGAGGGAACAGCGAGGGGTAAGATGGTGCATAGCAAATAAAGAAGGCCATATGGCCTTTTATAGCAAATAAAAAGAACAGAGAGGAGGAAGAAAAGCAGGGGAGCAGGGGCCATACCACATGGAGCCTTGAGACCAATGCTGAATATTCCGGTCTTCATCCTAGCGATGGGAAGCCATGGGGGGGCGGGGACTTCAACTGGGGCATGGACAAAGTTGAAATAGAATTTTCAAACATTTCTTTTTGACTCCTATATGGAAAACCAACTGGAGAGGAACTAATTAGGAGATTATTTTAGGTAAGAAATATTGTTGGGTTGAGCTGGGGTGGTGCTGCTGCTGGTGGTGAAGAGAAGGGGACAGATCTGAGAGATATTTAGGAGGTTAAATCAACATGACATGGTGATGGTTTAAATACAGGGATGACAGAGAGGCAGATGTCAAGGAGAGTTCACAAGTTTCTTTAGTGGGTGGTGCTGTTGAGTGAGATGGAGGCCACTGAAAGAGGACCAGGCTTGTGATGGAGAAATGAGGGTTGAGTTTCAGATGGTTTTGTGATATCCAAGAAGAGCTATCCAGCAGACCATTGACTATATATGGGTGTGGGACTGAAAGGAGAGGTATGAACTGGAGATTTATATATCCTTGAGTCATCTGCAGAAAGGCAGTGATTCAGTCAGGGCTCCAAAAGGAAACAGATGGCATAACCAAATCAGGAGAACTCAGTGAGAATTAATAAAGGGACTATGTTAGGTTTCTGCTGCATAACAAACAGCACCATAGCCTCAGTGGCTCAACAGAGCCAATGTTTCATTTCTGGCTCACAGGTCTGCAGGTTGGTTACCGTTCAGCTAATTTAGGCTAGGCTCAGCTGGGCCAGGCTGACTCCAGACTTCAAGTCCTACTCATGTCTGCTCCACAAGCCTGGACACCTCAGGGAATGGTGCCATATCAAAGTCTCAGAGTTGGCTTCTGCTGTTGGCAGCTCAGGCGTTCACCAGTGGGTTTAGTGAGAGAAGTTTGTGTTGTGGATGCTATGACACTGAGTTCACAAGATCACTGAAGGAGCATCTCCTCTTAGGGAAGAGGCTGACTGACAACCAGGGCTAGGTTATCTGATCTACCTAATTATTGAGAGCCTCCTCTGCAATATATGCTCTCTGGTGGGCATTTATGTGGGCATGATAACTTTCATATTTTGGGTTTTGTCCCAGAGGCTTATCCACATACCTGCCTTCAAGACATCCTGTCACCAATTTTTCAATCTTGTTCTTTCCAAGTCCCTGACCAAATGGATAACCCCAACTGTCACTGCCCATGAGGCAGTGTGAATCCAGTCCTCTGGCCATCTCGGTCCCAACAAAGTAAACAACCAAATGTTCTGCCTCTTGGAAGGATTTTTCCCTTAGCAGCATTTTTAGGGCTACTTCTGAATGGGACTGGAGTGTAACAGTCATCCAACTTTTGGCTGGTGCCAGCATAGCATGTAGACCCATTAGGGAAGTGGGCCCAAGCCCTTTCCTTCACTGATAACAGGTTAGAGGGAATGGAGTCCATGAAGCCACAGATATAACTGAATGTGAGGCAGAGTAGCAGTAAGAGTAGGTGCCCTAAGAATCTGAGCCACCTAGGTGG
>NW_027536462.1:366502-367013 GCF_008692635.1 Crocuta crocuta
GTTGGACAGTTTTCTCCTTCTTTCCTGACATGCGTGGGCCTGGTTTCATATAATCTCCTTCTGTTTTATACTTGATCTTAGCCAAAAGGCCGAGAAGTGATCTCTCCTTCTGTTTTATAATGCAGAAGTGCTGGGCACCTGGATGGCTCAGTTGGTAGAGCACCCAACTCTTGATTCCAGGGTCATGAGTTCAAGCCCCATGTTGGGTGTGTAGTCTACATTAAAAAAAAGAAATTATAATGGAAAACTGCTATGCATGTCCAAGTTTATGGTTTGTTAGATCAGGTAATACCTAGATCATAGCGGGCATTAAAAAAATATTAAGAGTACATGTTGAGTTTTCCTGAATGCTATCTATTACATGATCTACAAAAATAGACATGCCTTTTTTTTTTTGCTCTGTTAATATCATGTATCCAAGTAATAAATTCCTGTACACTGAACCACCATTCTTAGTATAAACCCCATCTGGTGGCAATAATTTATTCTTTTAATAGGATGCTGAAATCTG
>NW_027536462.1:367265-376794 GCF_008692635.1 Crocuta crocuta
TGAACTCTGTTTGCCAATATTTTATTTCAGATTTTTACATGAATTTTCATGGATGAGCTTGGTCGACAGTTTTGTGTGTTATTTTTTTTTTAAGTTTATTTTGAAGGAGAGAGTGTGTGTGTGTGTGTATGTGTGTGTGTGTGTGAGAGAGAGAGAGAGAGAGGAGAGAAAGACAGAGAGACAGAGAGAGAGACAGAGACAGGATCTCACCACCGTGATATCATGCCCCAAGCCAAAATCAAGTGTCGGACATGTAACCAACTGAGCCACCTGGAGTCCCTTGTGTGTTATTTTTGCTAGGTTTGATTTCAATGTTATTTTGGCTTAATAGAATTATATTTCCTTCTTTTCTATGGTCTGGAACTCTAAAAGCATTAGAATGATCTGTTCCTCAGAGATTTGCTAGAATTCACTTCTGAAACCATCTGGACCTGCTGTTTTGTGAAACTTTACCATCACCTACCAGTTCTGCTGAGACTCTGAGTCAGCCCATCCCTCTGGTCAGGAATGTTTTCTTTAACAGTCCAAGCTACTTGGGGCACCTGGGAGGCTCAGCTGGTTAAGCGTCCAACTTCAGCTCAGGTCATGATCTCACGGTTTGTGAGTTTGAGCCCCGCGTGGGTCTCTGTGCTGACAGCATGGAGCCTGGAGCCTGCTTCAGGTTCTGTGTCTCCCCCTCTCTCTGCCCCTCCCATGCTCATGTTCTGTCTCTCTATAATAAATAAAAACATTTAAAAAAATTAAACAGTCCAAACTACCGGCAGACAGGCCATTTAGTTCGGTGTTTTTCAGTGTGTGTAGCCTGGAATCACCTGGGATACCTTTGACCTTTTGAATTAGAATTTCTAGGGGGAGGGGCTGAGTTTGCATTTTGAATGAGCTCTCTAGGTAATTCTGTACATTCTAGTTTGAATTTCCCACACTAGCAGGAAGCTTCCAGTTTCTCCACATTAAACTAAAGACTATTCTGTCTCCAGGACTCCCTGCCCCACTTTCTGGATAGGTGCCTGTGAGCCAGGCAAAGCCAGAGAATTTGTTTTCCTTCCCTTGCCCCTGTATCATTTGCTGGCCTCCGACTCAGCAATTCCCTTTCCTTTCCCAGGAGCATCTTCTGAGGTCTTGTTTACCCCTACTACATTAATGGTACCTATTAATGGTTGGTAAAGCTTCCTAACTGTGGCCAGAACTTCACTGGCCTGAAGGTCAGGGATGGGTAGAGTGACTAACCATCTCAATTTGCCTACAACTTTCCTATGTTAGCACTGAAAACCCCATGTCCTCAGAAACCCCTGAGACCCAGGCAAATTAGGTCAGTGGGCCACCCTATATCCTGCGTCAGAACTGGCATTATCATGTAGCCATCAACCTTTCAGCACGCTTAGCTTGTCCACAGATTATTTCTGGGAAATCTGGCTAGATGAGTTGGAAAGAATGGCCTTGCCACCACCATCACCACCGTCCTAAACCACACTTAACTGCCGAAATTCTGGACTCCACTTTAGACTTAAACAAGATTCAAATACACATTCACGTTTGAGAAGCACCACTCCAGAGCACCTGTTCTCAAACCTGGCTGCACAGTGGAATCACCTGGGAGATTTAAAAAATGCTGATACCTGAGGGGGAGCCTGGGGGGCTCAGTTGGTTAAGCATCTGACTTCAGCTCAGCTCATGATATTGTGGTTCATGAATTGGAGCCCCGTGTCAGGCTCTCTGCTGACAGCTCAGAGCCTGGAACCTGCTTTGGATCCTGTGCCTCCCTCTCTCTCTGCTCCTCCCCTGCTCACACACTCATTCTCTCCTCTTTCTCTCTCTCTCTAAAATAAATAAATATTAAAACATGTTAAAAATACTGATAACTGGATCTCCCCTCCAGTGAGTCTGGTTTACTTGGTTTGGATATGGCCNACCATGCTGTACCCAGGAACTTATTCATTTTATAACTGAAAATTTGTACACTTTGACAAACATCTCCCCATTTCCCCCACACCCCAGCCCTTATTTACCACAAATCTACTCTGTCTCTAGAAGTTCGACTTTTTTAGGTTCCACATATAAGTGAGATTGTGTAGAATTTTTCTTTTTCTATCTGGTTTATTTCACTTAGTGTAATATCCTCAGGTTTCACCCACACTATTGCAAATAGCAGCATTACCTTCTTTTTTATGGCCAAATAATATTCCCTTGTATATATGGTATCTGGACTTAAAGCTCCCCAACTGATTCTAATGTGCAGCCAAGGTTGAGAATCATTGTTCTAGACAAAATAATAGAGTATGTTCAGGCTACACTAGGGTAGGCTTTGGATGACTGTCCAAATCTAACATCTTACACCATATTGTTCTCTCCCTCCATTAGCCCTCTTAACCTTCTAATAGGATAAAGGCTAGTACTGTACTTGGCATAGCCTTCTTCTGTTCTTATCAAATATTCCTGATGGTATACTATACTATGCTGTATTATACTATACTATACTATACTATAGTACTATAGTTTCCCAGCCACATACAGTCCCTTCTTGATGTTTCTTTATAATTACAACAGTGATCATGGTCTGTCCAACTCCCATCACCTCCATTAATCTCTACCCGGTCCTGCTCCTCTGGATTTCTACTGCATTTATAATCAGTACAATGCAGTTCAACATTGTATATATGTTGGCTTTTATTCTCTAATTATTTGGTTTGTATTTTATTAATCAATGCTCTTTTGGGGCAAGTGACAGAAGCCTAACTCAGCCCGGCATCAATGAAAAGCCAGTACACTGGCTCATATAAGAGGTAAGTTCAGGCATACTGACTTCATTTGGGTATGGCTGGATGCAGGTACTTGGATGATATCATCAGAAAGATACCCTTCTCTTCTTCCCTTAACTTTGATTTCTACTGTGTAGGCTTCATTCTCAGGCAGGGCCTCCTCACTTTGGTAGTTAAAATGGCCATTCTAAGGTTGAGGGCTTTTAATTCTCATAATGCTTGGAAATCCAGATCAGATAATTTTGTTTCACATTATGCCTAGGACCCTCATCAGCCTACTCAGACACATTTTACAGAAATTCAGCCCCATGAAGAGCAAATACATACCAGGGAACACAGGCCCTGAGAACAAAAAAGATAAGAACCAAAGACCTCATTCTGATCTTTTGTTAATTCCAGATACCAGGCCAAGATGGACTGCTGCAAGTCCAAAAGCATTTCACTCATTCATTAGACACTTGCTCACCACCTATATGTCAAGTATAGTGCTAGGGACTTGGGTGAATAAGATTCGATGCCTGTATTGATGGCCTCAGAGGTTAGCAGAGAAGACAGACATACTAGCAACCATAATGCAACATGACAAAGGCTGCTGTGCAGGTGGGGGCTGGGTAGGTATTTGCATAACACAGAACACTCTGGAAGCATGTGCTGCCAATCCGGCAGGTACAATATTTAAGAAAAATTGTGTTAAATGTTTTCTAAATTCTCTCCCAGCTTGAATTTCCTGTTCTTTGTTTCTCTCTCTGAAGTCCTGCTTCCATTATAACGGAAGCATTTATCTTAGTGGGGATGTGGGTGGACTCCAGCTAAATGCACTTGCAAATCACCTTAGGGGTTCTTTTTCTAATGGTAAAGGTAGTTTCCAGGGCCAATGTTTAAAATTATTTATGTGTGCTCCAGAGGAAAATCACTTAGAATGAAAGAACCAAAGGGTAGTGACTTGTACGGAGAATGGAGAGTGGGTGTGTTCAATGAGGATGCTAAAAAATCTATAGACATTGGTCAACTTAAGGGAAAAAGACAAAGAACTAGTGCACAAGAGTTTCTTTTGAACAGCCTACATCAAAAATTTAGAATGCAAATAGATGCTAAGACAAAGAAAGGGCTTTAATTTTGTTTTTCTGGCCTTCAAGTGGAAATTCAAATGTGGACTAGAGGTTTTGTGGGTTTTGTGCCAAGCCTCAGGTATTGTTAGACATCACAATTTGAAGTGTCTCTTTTTCTTGGGGTGCCTGGGTGGCTCAGTTGGTTAAACATTTGACTTTGGCTCAGTTCATGATCTTGCAGTTCGTGGGTTCGAGCCCCACATCGGGCTGTGTGCTGACGGCTAGCTCAGAGCCTGCTCACGCTGTCTCTCTCTCTCTCTCTCTCTCTCTCTCAAAACTAAATAATAAAAAAAAACCATGAAGTATCTCTTTTTCTTAATTCTTTATATGTTACCTTTTCTGTTCTTCCTATTAGCTGCTAGAGAGCTGTCAGGCCTTTAGAGAGGAGGTCTGTGCATAATAATGGCCACCAATTAAGGACCCTTTAACATATGCTATAGTGTGCTTTTCACCCTTGTCACATTTTTCATACTTTACTCATTTAATTCTCATCCTCAGAGTGGTAGGCAGGTACTGCCATTATCCCCATTCTACAGGTGTGAAATGAAGATCTCAGAGAAGCTGAGATAATTTGCCTAAGGTCGCAGAGCTAATAACAAGGAGGCACAGAGACAAGACTCAAATACAGAGATTTCTGACTCCAGAGCTCATCTGATGATAGATAGGTAGATAGGTAGGTAGATAGACAGATAAATAGATAGATAGGTAGGTAGGTAGGTAGGTAGGTAGGTAGGTAGATAGGTAGATAGACAGACAGATAGATAAAGACAGACAGATGGTATTGATGAGGAATAAAGTTACTACTTTTAGCTCAGGATGTTAACTAGTATCACAGACTTCTTTAGAAGAGACTTAGGGAGGTAGTCAAGTTGGTTGCAAACTGAAATCTGGAATATTCACATGGCCGCTCTGGCTCCCAGGGCAGAGTCACCATGGAGAGGTCCAAGGGTTGGCGTGGCCATAGACCATCTTTTAGTCACCACTTCTCAGAGGAATTTCTAGGCCTCTTAAGGCAACAGTACATGAATCTTTGAAAAGGGGCAACTTTTAAAATTAAGTTACACGATGAAATGATAATGTTTTAGTTATACTGGGTCAAAGCATATTATTAAAATTTATTTCATCTGTTTCTTTTTATTGTTTAAATGTTTATTTATTTATTTTGAGAGAGGGGGAGAGAGAGCACAAGTGGGGGAGGGACACACACAGAGAAACACACAGAGAGAGAGAATCCCAAGTAGGCTCTACCAGGTCAGTGCAGAGCCTGACACTGGGCTCGATCTCACAATCATGACCTGAGCCGAAATCAAGAGTCAGATGCTTAACTGACCAAGCCACTCAGGTACCCCTCACCTGTTTCTTTTTAAAATGTGGCTGCTAGAAAATTAAAAATTACACGTGTAGCTTGCATCATACTTTACAGACAGAGCTGCTCTAAAGAGTATACAGGCCTACACAGTCAGTTCTGAAGGGATTAACAGTAGAAAAAAGAGATTGGGCAGCAACTTCATGTGGCTGCTTTCTCCTTCTTCTCTTTCCCTGCCTTCAACATCCTCCAAGCAAAAAAGGTGGTTTGGTTTTGGGTGTTTCAAAGTACCCAAGGACAGAGTACAGTGGGAGAGGGGTTGGTGCTAGAATGCTCTCTGTCCCTTGTCTTTGTCTTTGTATCCGCTCCATTTTCTTTCTCATGGCAAACCCACCATCTCTGTCTCCTAGTCCACATGGCAGAAAATGGCCAACATCAAGGGCCCCCAAGCTTAGATTTCTTTAGTTAGATAGAGCAGCCAAAGTGAGTTTACATCTTGAGGTCAAAATTCCCAGAAAAGGATTGTGATTCACCCAGCTTGCATCTAGTTCTGTTCCTGGACTAATTAACTATGCCCAGGGTGCTATGGGTGTATTGTACTAAGTCAGCAATTTTGAGGGTAAGAACCTCATTACCAGATTGGGAGAGACAGGGATGATTCCCAGAAAACCAGGGAGGTGGGGGGAAGAGGAACACGCTAAGCAGACAAGCAAGTAAACTACTTGGCATTCACTCAGTGGGACTTCTGAAACCAGGCGGGGCTGGTTCCTATGCTCACATATAATGCTGCCTACAACAGAAGCACAGGTAGTCCAAGAAACCCAGAACAGGTAATACAACACTCTGGCCCTTGTGTTTGTTAAAGAATGAATTGTATTGTGCCCCTTACAGTTCATATGTTGATGCTCTAACTCATAATCTGGCTGTGTTTGGAGACAGGGCCTTTAGGGAGGTATTTAAGTTTAAATGGGATCCTAAGGGGGGAGACCTAATCTAATAGGACTGGTGTCCTTATGAGGAGGGGAAGCGACATCAGAGAGCTCTCTCTCCCAGCTCTCACGGATGAAAAGCCATCTGAAAATACAGCAAGAAGGTGGCCATCTACAAGCCAGAAAGAGAGGTCTCACCAGGAACCAACACTAGCAGCACCTTGATGCTGAATTTCCAGCCTCGAGAACTGTGAGAAAATCAATTTCTGTTCTGTAAGCTACTGAGTCTGTGGTATTTTGTTATGGCAGCCTGAGCACACCAATATAGTGCTCTTATAAATTTTAACTTACTGCTTGTCTTCCATTAAGCTTCAATGTGATTTCTCTGAAATTAGTGAAAGGCTTTTGTGGAGTGCACTTTTAGAAAAGAACGTAGGAGAAGATCTTTGGGATCTAGGGCCAGACAAAGGGTTCTTAGACTTTACACTAAAAGCATGAACTGTAAAAGGAAATATTGATTAATTGAAGCTCATCAAAGTTAAAAACGTTTGCTTTGTTTTCAAAATCTATGAGGCAAAGATGAAAAGACAAGTCACAGCATGGAAGGAAATATTTGCAAACCACATATCTTACAAAAGACTACTATCTAGAATGTATCTAAAAAAAACCCTCCCCAGGCGNTTCACCTCAGGTCATGATCTCTAGGTTTGTGAGTTTGAGCCTGGCACCAGGCTCCACGCTGACAGGGAGATGCCTGCTTGGGATTTTCATTTTCTCTCTCTCCCTCTCTCTCTGCCCCTCCCCTGCTTGTGTGCTTTCTCTCTCTCTCTCTCTCTCAAAATAAATAAATAAATAAACATTAAAAAAATGATCCAGTTTTCCAAAATATTACCATTGCTGGAAGCTGGGCAAAGTGTACATGGTATCTCTCTATATTAATTTCTTACAACTGCAGCCACCATGATCTCAATCAAAACTGCAAGTAAAACTATGTATTACTGTGGGACAAGGCAATGGGTTTGAAAACGACCACAGTGCTCTGTAAAAAACTTAAAGTTCAATTCTCCACACAAAATTTTTATTGTGTGTTCCTCTAAGCTTCCAATACAATGCTTATCACATTGGTTTATAATTATCTGTAGATGGTCTCCCTGACCACACTGAGCTAAAGTAGGGGCCATGATTTATTCTTTGTAACCTTAGTGCCAGCTCCATTTAAGCTTCAATGTGCTTCGGTTGAATTAAATTATTCTGCTCTATATACACCATGGTGATTTGCATTTAATAAATCTTTACTAAATTGTGTTGATTTGAACTTAGTTATAGTGTAGTGCATGAGATGTTTTTTGGCTTTGTTTCTCAGCAGAGGTGGGGAGGGCTCCTGATCCAAGAAGCATTCTTCGACCGAGGACAAAGGTAATGACAGGGAAGACATTTCCGTGGCATGCTTTCCTCCATTCTAAGATGCCATGAGTCACTAGGTGACCATCAATTTAATAAGAACTTTTCAGGGTGGGGGAAAGAATGGGGTAGGATGTTTAATTTCAGAAATGGTAAAAACCTGAGGCTGCTGCGCCCTTTTGACTCTAAGAATGATGGGAATGAAAGAAAAGTGACCTTATAGTCTGAAAAAAGCTGCCTCTTTGTCCTAAGAGATGCTGGTTGGTGTCCTGAATTGGATACTGGAAAGAAAAGAAAGAAAAGAAAGAAAAGAAAGAAAAGAAAGAAAAGAAAGAAAAGAAAGAAAAGAAAGAAAGAAAGAAAGAAAGAAAGAAAGAAAGAAAGAAAGAAAGAAAAGGACCGTAGAAAGAGAGAAAAGAAGAAAAAAAGAAAATTTCCCAAGTGTAGGAGGTAACTTGGATAAAGAAGAACTATGTCTGCTGTGAGTTATACCATATGAAAATGAAAAATCTGGAATGTTTTCTTAGTTTATATTANCAAACTGAAGGCAGAAGAATATTTTCTCTTTAACTCTTTAACTGCTAGTGTTTTCACTCTCCTCGACTTTCCAATTTTAAGTCTCTTTAGGGACTTTGTTCAAGACTTCAGGATAGTTCTTGTTGCTAGTTATGACCAAAACAAAATCACTTCCTTCTATGGGATGCTTTGGTAGTTGCTCCCCCAGTTTCTAACCCTTCCAAAAAAAAATTCACCCCATTGGCCAGCAACAGATGCTTGGAATTCCTCCCTGGCAAAAGGAATTTTCCTCTTCAGCCTTCACTTTTAAATGCAAATAATCTCAGAGTGGGAATACAATTTGGTGTAATATAAACCAGTTTGTCAGAGATTAGCAATGAATACCTGCTCACACAAATACAATACAAAATGAAAAGTGTATAAATAAAGGACTGTATTAGGGACCAAGGGCTCTAGAGCCTACTTACTGACAAAGAATAATTTCCTCTGGACGCTCATTTTCTGACACTTTTTGAGCAAAGTTAAAGTGAAATAATTTTAAATTTGATTTTTAAAGACAATTAAAAAAATTTTTTTAAAGTAGTCTCTATACCCAACATGAGGCTCAAACTCACAGCCCTGAGATTAAGAGTTGCATGTTCTACCGACTGAGCCAGACAGATGCCCCTTAAATTCAATAATTTGAAGTCCAATTCAGTATCCACTGTGTTTCAGGTACTGAACTAGTTACTAGAGATAAAAAGAAATAGTTGGTGGGGGCGCCTGGGTGAGAGTCCAACTCTTGATTTTGGCTCAGGTCACGATTTCAGGGTGGTAGGATGGTGCCTAATACCGGCCAGGATGGTGCCTAATACCAGCCTCTACGCTGAGCATGGAGCCTGCTTAGGATTCTCGCTCTCTCGCTCTCTCTCTCTCTCGCTCTCTCTCTCAGGAATGCTAGTAAAAACAAGACAAAAGGGGCCAGCCAGATGTCCACGGCTGGATACTCCCTTGCATTCTTCTGGCTTCTATAATCTTGTTTGCCTCCTGTGTCCATCGACTGCCCAGAAAGGGCCACTAAGTGCCCCCCCCACCCCTTTTTCTTTTGTCTCTCAACCCTCTACCATCCCAGCCATAAAAGAAGGCTGATGTCAAGGTTTGGGGTTCAGCCTTTGGAGGTGACTCCACTGGGCCAACACCTGTGCGCAACAGTCTTTTCTGATTCCCCAAGTGCATGTGGCTTGTCTCTTTCTGGGCGCCTAGTATTTGCTGTAACACTCTCTCCCTCTACCCCTCTGAACTGGGGCACCTGGGTGGCTCAGTTGGTTAAGCATCCAACTTCGGCTCAGGTCATGATCTCGCAGTTTGTGAGTTTAAGCCCCATGTTAGGCTCTATGCTGACAGCCTGGAGCCTGCTTCAGATTCTGTGTCTCCCTCTTTCTGCCCCTCCCTGCTCAAACTCTCTCTCTCTCTCAAAAATAAATAAACATTAAAAATAATAAAAGAAAATAAAATAAAAAGACAAAACGCAGA
>NW_027536462.1:376823-386352 GCF_008692635.1 Crocuta crocuta
CTGAGAGAAAATATTCACAATACATCTATCTAATGAAAGGACTTGTATAGTGAACATATGTAAAACATTCATACAACCCGAGTAAAACATACAACCCAAGTAATAAATCAGCAAAAGATCTGAAAAAAGACTTCACAAAAAATATATACAAAACAGACCTCAAATTAGTATGGAGCTTGAATTAGTAATCAAAAATCTCCCAATAAACAAAAGTCCTGGACGTCATGGCCTCACTGGTGAATTCTACCAAACATTTACAGAAAAACTAACACAAATCCTTCTCAAACTTTTCCAAAAAGATGAAGAGGAAGGAATACTTCCTAACTCATTCTATGAGGCCAGCATTACTCTGATATAAAAGTCATACAAAGCACTAAAAGAAAACTAAAGACCAATATGCCTTATGAACACTGATGCTCAAATCCTCAACAAAATACTAGCAAACTTAATTCAGCAGCATATTAAAAAGATTATACACCACGACCAAAGGAGATTAATTCCTGAAATACAAAGATGGTTCAGCATACAAAAATTGATCAATGTAATATACCACATTAACAGAATGAAGAAAAGAAAACTCACGTGATCATCTCAACTGCCAGAAAAAGCATTTGACAAAATCAACAACCTTTCATAACAAAAATAATCAAGAAACTAGGAACAGAAGAAAACTACCTCAACAGAATAAGAGCCATATAAGAAAAAAACACACACAAAAAAACCAAAAAACCAAACATCAAAGTTAATGGTGAGAGAATGAAAGCTTTCACTCTAAGACCAGGGACAAGGCAAGGATGCTTGCTTTCACCACTTCTATTCACCACAGTACTGGAAGTTCTAGCCAGAGCAATTAGGGAAAAAAAGCAACCAAATGAAAATGAAAAGCAAAATTATCTGCTTCCAGATGATATGATCATATGTTGAAAACCCTAAATATTCTACAAAAAGACTGTAAGAACTACTAAATGAATTCAGTAAAGTAGCAGGATCCAGAGTTAAAATACTTGGGAATTAACCCGGGAGGTGAAAGACTTGTACATACAAAACATTGCTGAAAGAAATTAAATAACATAAATAAATGGAAACACATCCCATGTTCATGGGTTGGAAGACTTAATATCAGTAAGATGTTAACACTACTCAAATCAACCTATAGATTCAATGCAATCCCTATCCAAATACCAAGATTTTTTTGCAGAAATAGATAAACCCTTCCTAAAATTCATATGGAATCTCAAGGGAGCCCAAATAATCAAAACAATCGTAAAAAAGAACAAAGATGGAGGCATCATACTTTCTTATTTCAAAATATATTACAAAGCTGAAGTAATCAAAACAATACCCTTTCATGATTAATAAAAAACAACTCTCAACAAATTAGGTATAGAAAGAATATATTTCAACATAATGAAGGCCATATATGACAAGCTGACAGCTAACATCATACTCAACTGTGAAAAGTTGAAGGCTTTTTCTCTAAGATCAGGAACAAAACAAGGGTGCCCATTCTTGCCACTTGTATTCAGGGTAGTACTCTAAGTCCTAGTCGGAGCACTTAAGCAAGAAAAAGAAATAAAAGGGATACAAATGAAAAAAGAAGTAAAATTTTAAAAGAAAACAATATTCCTGTTTTAATTAAACTTATACATTCCAATCCAACAAAAAAAAAAAAGAAGAAGAAGAAGAAGAAGAAGTAAAATTGTCTTTCCAGATGACATGATCTTATAGGTAAAAAATCTCAAAGACTCCACAAAAAATTGTTAGAACTAATAAATGAATTTAGTAAAGTTTCAGGATATAAAATTAAAAAAAAAAACAAACACTAGAATCAGTTGCATTTCTATACACTGCCATGAACAATCCAGAAAAGAAATTAAGAAAACAATCCTATGTACAATAGCATCAAAAATAATAAAATAGGAATAAGCTTAACCAAGTAAGGAAAATACCTGTATACCAAAAACTACAATTGATAAAAGAAATTAAAGAAGACACACAGAAAAATGAAAGACAATCATCTATTCCATATTCATAGATTGTATAGGGGAGGAAAAATAATTTTCCCTCTACCTTTCTAGGTCCTTAGCTGAGACCACTCCCCACCCCCACCCCCTAGTAATAAAAGACAGATTACCGAGAGAAAAACAAACAGAAGTTTAATAACATATATACCTCCTATATACATGGGAGAAGACACCCAGGAAAACTGAATAAATCCCCAACATAACCCAAGACACCACCTTAAATATTATCTTCACCCAAGACAAGAGAAAGATGTTGTGGAGGGGAGAGGCCAATTATAGGAGGTTATCAGAGAAAGCACAGTAAACAGGGTAAGGTTGTCTTGCAGATTTAATTAGGAGTCCTCCCCACTGATAAGAGGCTTTTGTGATTTAGAGCCATCCTTCTCTTCCTGGAGCCCCGAGAGGGAGACATACTTACAAATGGAAATTACCTATATAAATGTAAAAGTTCCTTACAAAAGGGTAACTCCTACTAGGCTTTCAGAGCTTTTCCTGTGTTTGCTGTTTCTTAAGGATAACCAACTCAAGATAATCCTTATACTAAAAAGGTATACTTTGGGGTCTCATATTCTCTTATTCCAAATCTTCAATTGGAAGAACTAGTACTGTTAAAATGTTCATACTACTCAAAGCAATTGCCAGATTCAGTGCAAATGAAATTCCCACTGGCATTTTTCACAGAAACAGAAAAAACAATCCTAAAATTCATATGGAATCACAAAAGACCCCAAATAGCCAAAGAAATACTGAGAAAGAACAAAGCTGTAGGCATCACAATCCTGATTTCAAACTATATTACAAAGCTATGGTCATTAAAACACTCTGGTACTGGCATAAAAACAGACACATAGACCAGTGGGACAAAATAGAAAACTCAGAAATAAACCCATAAATATATGGTCAACTAATTTTTGACAAGGACACCAAGAACACATGATGGATAAAGAATAATCTCTTTAATAAATGCTGTTGGGAAAGCTGGATATCCACATGCAAAAGAATGAACCGACCTCATCTTATACCACAGAATAAAATGAATTCAAAATAGATTAAAGACTTAATGGTAAGACCTGAAACTGTAAAACTCCTAGAATACATAGGGAAAAATCTCCTTGATGTTGGTCTTTGCAGTGATTTTTTGGATATGACACCACCAACACAGGAACGAAAGCAAAAATAAACAAGTGGGATTACATCAAACTAAAAATATTCCGCACAGCAAAGAAATAATCAACTAAATAGGAAGGCAACTTCTAGAATGGAAGAAAATATTTGCAAACCACACATCTGATAAGTTAATATCCAAAATATATAAGGAACTCCTAAAGCTCAATAGCAAAAAATAAATATCTCAATTTAAAAATGGGCAAAAGACCTGAATAGATATGTTTCCAAACAAAACTTCTAAATGTCCAACAGGTACATGAAAAGGTGCTCAACATCACTCATCATTACAAAACAGCAAATCAAAACCATATTGAGCTGTCACCTCACATCTGTTAGGATGCTGGTGAGATAAAAAGTGCTGGCAACAAGCGCCTGTGTGGCTCAGTCAGGTCAACCTCCGACTCTTGGTTTCAGCTCAGGTCATGATGTCATGGTTCCTGGGACTGACAATGAGGAGCCTGGTAGGGATTCTCTTTCTCCCTCTTTCTGCCCCTCCTCCACTCATTCTCTCTTTCTCTCTCAAAATAAACATTAAAAAAGTGTTGACAATGGTGTGCCAAAAAGGGAACACTGTACACTGTCAGTAGGAATGTAAATTGGTGTAGCCATTATGGAAAACAGTATGGATTTTCCTTGAAAAATTAGAAATAGAACTACCATATGATCCCGCAATCCTACCTTGGGTATATATCCAAAGGAAATGAAATCAGTATCTTGAAAAGGTATCCGCACTCCTATGTTCACTGCAGTATTATTCACAATAGCCAAGACACAGAAACAAATTGTGTCCACTGACAGATAAATGGATAAAGACAATATGATATGCACATTCAAATATAATTCAGCCATAAAATAGAAGTTCTTGCCATTTGTAACGACATGGATAAACCTGGAGAACACTATGTTAAGTGAAATAAACTCGACACAGAAAGACAAATGCTGTCTGATCCTAATTATATACATGCAATCTAGGAAAGTTGAACTTAAAGATGCAGAGTAGGATGGTGTTTGCCAGGGGCCCACGGTTGGAGAAATGGAGAGATGTCGGTTAGAGGGTACAAACTTTTAGTTACAAGAGGAATAAATTCTGGGGATCTAATGTAGCATATGGTGATTATAGTTAATAATACTGTATTGGATACTTGAAATTTGCTAAGTAGGTAGATTTTAAAAGTGTTCTCATATGGTCTTCCAGTTATGGAATGAGTAAGTCACAAGAATAAAAAGTAGAGCATAAGGAACACAGTCAATGATATTATAATCGTGATGTAATGGGACAGATGGTAGCTATACTTGTGAACATAGCATAATGTACAAACTCATCAAATCACTAAATTGTACATCTGAAACTAATGTAGCATTGTGTCAACAATAATAAAAAAAAGTATTCTCACCACGATAAAAAAAGGTAACTATGTGAAGTGATGCATGTGTTAATTGGTTTGATTATGGTAATCAATTCACAGTACATATGTATATCAATCATCACATTATTCACCTTAAACATATACAATTTTTATTTGTCAATTATACATCAATAAAGCTGGGGAAAATATACAAATGGCCAGTAAACACATGAATAGGTGTTCATTATTAGTCACTAGGGAAATGCAAATCAAAACTACAATGCAATAACTGAATACAACAGCCCTATAAGGCAGTAAAAAAGAAGATTACAACGAGTTGAAAGCTTATAGCAGATTATTGTCAACTGATTTCAATTGCTGGTCCCATAGCCCTGGCTGTTCTAGACACTGTGACTGCAACCTAATCCATTACACACAGGCTGATGACACTTGGTATGCTGAGACATCATCAATACCTTATGTGCCACCTTACCAACACTCAAGGAACAAGATCAATTTGCATTCATGTAGCAAGGCCTCCCATATACATTTATAGTATTCCCCTAGGAATACCTAAGCTCCCCTTCCATTTGCCACTTGAGTTGGTGAGTCAGGATTTAGCAGGATGAGTTCCTCTACCTTTGATGTCCAAAGCTTTCACTATACAGATGAAAGTTCGTTGGTGAGTCAGAAGCCTCAGTCTCAATGACCTTGACAGCGGTGCCATCACACCATGCGGGTAGCCAGGAAGAGTATCTGATAAACTCAGACAAAATTCAAGGGCCTGTTCAACAAGCAAACTTTCTTGGAACTATGTGGGTGGATTTATAACATTCAATCCTTCTGGGGGTCATGGAAAAACTGCTGTCCCTCTGGCCTTACAAACCAAACAGGGATCCCAGGTCCTTACTGGACTCTTCGGGTATCAGAGTATGTGGCTCACCCAGGCACATACTTAGTCTTTTATATTAGCAAGTCTGCTAATCAGCATCCTTTGAATGGGCCTTATACCAACAGATCATGTTTGAAGTTGCCCCACAAGCTATGGCATGCCCTCTATCTTCAGGGTCCCATAAACTTAATGATCATGATTTTGCTGATTGAAGTCTGGCAAAGGGAGGCTGCCTCCACCCAGAAATGCCCTTAGGGGTTTTGGACTAGTTGCCTTCCCGACATGGCTACTAGAAACAGCCCTTTTGAAAGGCAGCTATTAGTTTGCTACTGGGCTCTTGTCAAAAATGAACATCTGAACCATGGAAGCCTTGTGACTCTCCACCCTGATATTGCCATTTTGGGACAGGTAAACTCAAACTCGCAGACTAACAAGGTGAAATGGGCCCAATAAAACTCACTTATCAAAAGGAAAGGGTACATTCAAGAAAGCAGCTGGCCTGGCACAAGCAACATCTCACCTTTATATGAAACAGTGATAGCTATTATTTTGGGGATAATTTATCCCCTACTCTGTTGCTTGGAGCACAGGCACGAGTGCAATGGGACCCTGGATTCACAGAAATTCCTCTAATGCCTAGGTCTGGTTCACTGATGGACTTAACCCCAATGGTGTCCACTGGGTTGCTGTAGCTACTCAACCTCATCACCAGCTATACAGAATGAAAAATGAATGTGGCTCCACTTACTGGGCAGAACTCCAGGTCATTCTCATAGCTCTGACCAATACTCACTTTGATTAACCTTATCAGATTTTTACTGACTTACTGGCTATTGCCAATAGCTTTAGTTGCTTGGTCTGCTACTTGGAAAACTATAGATTAAGGACATCCCTCTTGAGGGTCACGTACTATAGAAACAAATCATGACTTCGATCAAACCAGTGGAGTTACTCATGTAGATGCCAAAGGAAAGGCCAATTCTCTGATGAGACCGATGCAAATCAAGCTGCTCATCAAGCCTACGTGTCCCAGATCATCACCATTGCTGCTTAGATCAGACAGGGCAACACACCCACCCTCACAGACTGGGCACAAAATAAAGAAGTTTATGTTTCTGATGCAGAGGCTACCACTGCATGCTAGACTTGTGACACCTGCCAAAAGTTGAACCAGTTGTCTCACAATGAGGGAGCCCACATTACATGGGGCACTGAATTCACCTGCTCCTGCAAGATTAACCATACTGGACCTTTGACCCTCTCTTAGGCCTATCAGTAGGGCTTCACTGCTGTTGACACTTTTTCAGGTTACTCTTCTGCTGTTCCAGTCTGATCAGCTGAATCTAAACAAATTGCTCTGGCCCTGGAAGCTAATCTAGGTCATGTGATCAGCTTCCCAGCCCATTTGCTGGCTGACAATAATGCCCCTTTTGTGGCAAAAGCCATACACAATGGGCTGATTGTCAAGGTATTCAATGGTTCTTCCATGTGCCCTCCCATCCACATGCATCTGGTATTGCAGGGTTTGACCAGCTTCCTCAAAATCTTAAAAAGATTTCTATTTCCCTCACCTCCTCCTAGTCTACATATCTTACTAAGTCTACATACTTAGTAAGTATCTTTAGTTACTGAAGACTATTGTCCCCACAAAAAAAATCTCCCCTTCTCAGCTACTTCCTGGGTAATGATTAAGACAAAAGCGGTGGGGTTTATAGACACGTATTTTGAAAATTCAAGATTCCATCCTGACCAATTCTTGGCATGGTGCTTCTTTCTTTTCCTAATGGCAACCCCAAGCCACTCTGGTTGGTACACTCTGAGTGACAGCTTAGTCCAAAACAAGGCCTAGGGGACTGAAACTTAATTCTGGTTTAGCCATCCGGACTCCCTCATTGGACTTCCATGGTTTGGATCATAAAGATAATGACCACTTGGTTGAGTATGTTGCTCACAGAATCTCCCTACCATGACCCATACAGGCTAAAGCGGGGGATATAATGGGTCTCTCTGGAAGTTTTATAAAAACATCCTTGTCCCTCTTGCACCTGACTCTTATGGACAAAAAGTGTGGGTATGGATAATAGATGACTGGAAAAGGGTGAAATTATAGCTGCTTGGATGGGCCCCAACAATTTTGTGGAGGTGGAGGGACAGCAACACCAGCACCTGGGGAGGCAGCACCTCACATGCCAAGATGAGCAGAGAAGGGAGAGACATTCAGGACCTTTGATTTTTTAGAACCACCCTGTGAGGGAAAATGCCCCGGTGTAGCTTTCCATACTGTTTTACTTGAGTGCTTCATAATTTAACTGACTGTTGGGTCTGCTGTCCTCTGCCAGACAACTCTGATGACAATTTGATCACCATTGTTCTTAATCTTACTGAGGAGTCTATCAGCAACAGCAGGGGAGGACCCAAGCTGCTAAACTTTCATACAGAACACCTGTCAGCACCTGCAGATGTCTTCCCCAACCTCATTTCCATAGCCTTGACTCATTCTACAGGGTGGAAGAACATCAGTTGGCTGGTGGTGTGGACAAATAGAACAGACTGGATAATTGCCCTCAACTGGCTTTCCAAAACTGAGGACTAGACCCAATTATTCAGACAGAATTGGGATCTTAAGGTGTACCAGCTGTCCGCGCGGCCGCACTGGAGACACTGCTAATCTGCATTCCCCAACTGATATAGGTCCCACTCGGCGGCTCCAACAGTTGTCAAGCTCAGATTGACAAGTATCCTCCTGATGTCCTTTTGTTGGTGGGTAGAATGATAGTCTGTCCTTTCACTGAGGAAGCTCTCTACCTCTCATCCCCACCATGCTTCTTGTTTTCGGAGAACAATAAAAGCCTCCATCAGCACAAGCTTACCACTTTGGTTTCAGCTTTCTCTTTGTGCCTCCCTTCCCTCGCAGATTAAATTACTTTACCTCAGCTATGCATATTAAAGGATATTTGTCACATTTTATCCAGAATTCCCATGTGTTTGTAGTTTTTTTTTGTTTGTTTGTTTGTTTTTCCTGAGAGAGAGAGAGAGAAAGAGACAGTGTGAGCAGGGGAGGGCCAGAGAGAGAGACACAGAATTGGAAGACAGGCTCCAGGCTCTGAGCCAGCTGTCAGCACAGAGCCCGACACGGGGCTCGAACCCACGAACCGTGAGATCATGACCTGAGCTGAAGTCGGACGCTCAACCGACTGAGCCACACAGGCGCCCTTGTAGTTTTTAAGATAACTAGGATAGATGGCATGCCATACATGAGACAGAAATGACCTCTCTGGTTTACTTTTTCCCTCTCTTCTACATAGGTCTTCTCTACCTCTTAGCTTTTGCTGATTCATACTTTCTGCTGTTTTGTATCCTGAGTTTGTTTTGCCCTGAATAGTCCCAGCACTAATTCACGGCCTCTCTTTAGACATGTGCTCATCTTCAGCTTCCTTTGCCATCTATTTCATGTTTTCTAAAAAGAGGTAATACGATAAAGCCAATTTGGCTCTCTGGGTCAGGCTACAGCAGACCTTCCTGATCTATGAACTGGTTGCTCACTGGTCAGATGCTCACTCTGGCCCAATCAGCTATGACCATGAGCAATGGTAGAGAGAAGTGAGGGGCAGTGCAATGGTCACATGGAACAAAATATGGGACAGCTTTCTCAAATAGGAACCGAAGGTAGGGTAAGTTCCTTTAGAAGGAACTATGGATGGGGAAGACGTTTGATATATCTAGAGGTTGTAAAGGGTAGAGTAAGTGATTAATGCATCAACCTCTTTAGAATCCATATCCTCTCCTTTTATTTATTTATTTTTAATGTTTTATTTATTTCTGAGAGACAGAGAGAGGCAGCATGAGCAGGGGAGGGTCAGAGAGAGAGGGAGACAAAGAATCCAAAGCAGGCTCCAGGGTCTGAGCTAGCTGTCAGCACAGAGCCCGATGCGGGGTCAAACCCACAACCGTGAGATCATGACCTGAGCCAAAGTCGGATGCTTAACCGACTGAGACACCCAGGTGCTCCTATCCTCTCTTTTTAGAGAGGAAGGCACAAGAATACAATAGGTTGTTGAGGGACTAGAAGGTAAAAAAGCAGAGACCATCAAGTATGAATT
>NW_027536462.1:386501-390537 GCF_008692635.1 Crocuta crocuta
CACATTTGGAAGTTATTTAATATTTTTATACTGTTTAAAATGTTTATTCTGAGAGCAAGCACATGCAGAAGGGAAGGGGCAGAGAGCGAGGGAGAGAGAGAATCCCAAGCAGGCTATGTGGACAGCACAGAGCTCAATGTGGGGCTCAAACTCACAAACTGTGAGATCATGACCTGAGCCAAAATCAAGAGTCTGATGCCTAACTGACTGAACCACCTAGTTGCCCCTAATATTTTTCATTATAAGTTTAAACCGTTGTAAACTATGTGTATTCGTTGTGGTTAAAGACTATGTGCTATGACACAGAGACTGTCAATATTTAGTAGCTTATAGAACAGAGAAGTTTCTTTCTTTCTTATATACTGGTTCCAAGATTCAGGCCGAGTAGGATGTTCTGCCATCTTCAACACATGGCTTCTAAAGCCATTCTAGTTACAATTCCAGCCAACAAAGAGATTAAGCAGAATCCAAGCGACAAGGAATTTATTTTAAGCAAGGGAAGCTGAAGTTCTATCAGTTTTGCTCACATTCCATTGGTAAAATCTTTGTTATATGGCCATCTCTTTACTGCAAAGAAGACTGGGAAATGTGGTCCCAGGCCAGGCAGCCATATCATAGCAATGGCTCTGGCTCTGTTGTTATGGAAGAAAAGAGAAAGGAATTTAGTGAGCATGGTTCCTCATGGTCTGTATATCTAGAAACAAAAAGACAAGTTATTTGCTCCCTCCCTACCCAATATCCGATGGTAATGTGGGAAGAGAACTCCTATTTGGAAAAAGGAAGGACTAGAAACACTAATAGTCATCAATCCACAGTGATTGTAAAGCCCACTAAAAGGGAATGCAGAGACTCCCACTGCTGACAGCAGATTAAATTTCTTGACTAGCCTATCTACCTGCCCTAATTCTGCTGATGGGGAGAATTCTCATGACCACTATCCTCTAGGGGGCCTGGCTTTGGTCTCTGGGAGTTTTTTCTTTGTCCATTACTCCCCATGATCACATGTGAAGAGGAGGCTGGGAAAATACTCTTCTTGGGAGCTGTATCATTTTCACAACCTCCTACTTGCTGTTCTAAGCTTCTCCAAACATTACCACCCTCTGTGTTACCTAGAGGGTTGGTAATGATACATTAGTTAACACTTAACTATTGTCTTTCAAATTTCCCAAGCCATTGGCACCCATTTTGCAAGTGTTAATGCTGACACTTCTTGATTCTACCAGAATAATTTGAATCTTTACTAATATCAAACTTATGCTATGCTGTTTTGTGTCTTTTGTAAATACAATAATTTTTCATTTCAATGGCAAATAATGTCATAGTATTTTTGAAAACTTTTAAAATGGCAACAGAATTTAACATAAAGTATCAACAGTGCAATAACCCAACTAAAATGATGGCGATGTGAATTACTATGGCTAAACTCCTATGTTTGGATAATTACAAATACATCAGGACTGATGCTTGACAAATGGGGATTGTAATTCACTATCTATTTTAAGACATTCCTAATTTCTAGAATGTTACAATGTGAAAACAGCATGTCTTAGAATTGATGAATCAAAGAGATATCTGGACTCCCATGTTCATAACAGCATTATTTACAATAGCCAAAACGTGGAAACAACCTAAGTCTCCATCAATAGATTAATGGGTAAAAAAGATGTGGTGTGCACACATATACACACACACAGTGGAATACTATTCAGCCATAAAAAAAAGGAAATCCTGCCATTTTGACAACATGGATGGATCTTGAAAACATTATGCTAATAAGTCAGAGAAAGGTAAATACTGTATGGTTTTATCTATATGTGGAATCTAAACAAAACAAAACCAGAAAAAAAATCAAACTCCTAGAAAAAGAGATCAGATCACCCCAGAGGCAGGGGGTGGGGGATGGGGGAATTGATGAAGGTAGTCAAAAGGTCCAAACTACTAGTTATAAGATAAATAAGTACTGGAGATGTAATGTACAACATGATGACTATAGTTACCACTGCTGTATAGTATATTTGAAAATTGCTAAGAGGGGAAATTCTAAAAGTTCTCATCACAAGGAAAAACCTCGTTTTTTCTTTTTTTAAAAAATCAATACAAGATGATGGACGTTAACTAAACTTACTGTGATAATCATTTCACGATATATATGTCAAGTCATTATGTCATATACCTTAAACTTATATATCAATAAAACTGAAAGAAAAGAATTGATGAAATATGAAAGTAGGTGTCTATTTAGTTTGCTTCCAGTCACTTTTTTAAAATGTTATTTATTTATGTATGTATGTGTGTACGTATGTATGTATTTATAGAGAACAAGTCTGGGGAAGCAGAGAGAATGGGAGAGAGAGAATCCTAAGCAGGCTCCATGCTGTCAGTGCAGAGCCTGATGTGGGGCTCAATCCCTAACTGTGAGATTATGACTTAAGCTAAAGACAAGAGTTGGGCGCTTATCTGACTGAGCCACCCAGAACCCCTGCTTCCAGTCACTTTCACATACCAGCATCTACAACCAAAGTACTTAGGCCTGCTTTTTACTTCCTGATTGTCTTCATGCTCATATCTCTTAATGTCAGCTAACTTGTTGCCATCTGCAACAATACATTTGATGGGAGTATTTGAATCAGTAGTCTGATTCTTCCCTCCATGCTGGATCCGCAATAGGTTGGGGTTGGCGTACCTGCTTGGTTCCTATCTGTTGCTTTTCTTTCTGCCTCTTAATTGAAGTGATGAACTTCTGAGGAAAAAGATGATGACTCACGTCAGAGTTTCAGGCTCTCAAGTAAAGGAGGCACCACTGATTGTTGTTTGGACGAGGGAATCCTGCCTCTGAACGTGGCTCTGCTCTTCCAAGGTATTCACAGGGCTGACAGCAGCCAGACACTTCCTTCCTCGGACCCAAAGGTGGGACGGCTACAAAGCTCCAGTATGGAAATTAATTTCTCTCCTGCAGACTGTGTCCACTGCAGGGGGTGCACTCAAGTCAGCACCAGCCCAATCATCTATCCCAGATGTTGTCTGTTGACCTTCAGCTCACACCCACCTTCCCTGTTGCCACAGGGGCTGGTGGTCTACAAACCACATTTCCCAGACTCCTTTGCCAGATGGATTCTGGTTGGGTTCTTACAATAGGAGTCAGTCAAGTCAGATTAGAAGGCAGTGATGAAAGGTAAGAGGCATTCTGTTTGTGGATTAACTGTGGCGGCCGTGGGCCAGGTAATGTCAATAGTAAGTATGGGCTTATGAGTTCCAGTTCTTGGGTGGTAGCAGCTTCCTCATATCAGGCCAAAACTCACTCTCCCCGGAATAGTAGCAGTTTCCTTGTCTCTGAGTCACACCGACCCTTTTTTACTCCTTTAACCCTTCTAACTCCTTTGTAGCCAATCCCCTCTGCTTGAAATATCTAGAATACTTTATATGTTCTTGACCAGAAACTAACTGATGAACCAGCCTTGGGATACTCTTTTAACTTCTCTCTTTTTTTAAATGTTTATTTTTGAGACAGAAAGAGAGACAGAGACAGAGACAGAGAGAGAGAGAGAGAGACAGAGAGACAGAGCATGAGCAGAGGAGGGGCAGAGAGAGACACACACACAGAATCCAAAGCAGACTCCAGGCTCTGAGCTGCCAGGACAGAGCCCAGTGTGGGGCTTGAGCCCATGAACCACGAGACCATGACCTGAGCTGAAGTTGGACATTTAACCAACTAAGCCATCCAGGCGCCCCTCTTTTAACCTCTCTAAAACGTCATTTGAAAAATGTGAATTCAGCTACCTGAATTGAGCACTTATTAAGTTTAGAGCAGAATACGGTCTGGGATATAAAGATGCATAACTTGATCTCTGACAGTCTAGAAAAGATGATTAGAAATGTCCAAAGATAACTAATACAAGTCAGAGAAAGATAAATGTCATAAAATGAGGACATATATCTGAAACCATCAGATTTTTTTTCTGAACAGTCATAGGATACATTAACAATAGTAATGATAGCAAGGTGCTAAGTGCCATAAAAAATTATCTTATGGACATTT
>NW_027536462.1:390567-393465 GCF_008692635.1 Crocuta crocuta
TGGATATGAAAAAGCTTTGGAAAATTGAACACACACACACACACACACACACACACACACACACTCATTCATTCATTCATTTTGCCCAGAGGAAGCCTGGAGAAAAGAAAAGTGGAGTGAATGAAATTCAGACAGATCTCAGCAAGGGTGGAAAGATACTGAGCTCAGCGGTGTGTACCGCAGTGTTAATTTTAGACACATGGAGTAAAGCCCCAGGAGGCTCTTTTCGTTTCTTAAGCACTTGAGGTCCCTTCCACCCCATGCTGCTCCCTGGCCTGAAGGGTAGTGCTAACTGATCACAACTATATAGCCTACACTGAGCTGTCTATCCTCTGAGGTAGCTGGCTAGGAATTGTGGGAAACGGGGGCAGGACCTCTCATTAGAATGTTCTGGGATGAAGGAAGAATAAAGCCTCTGTTCTTTGGTCATGCTGTGACCCATCTATTTAAAACAAGTGAATTTTGTTTTCAGTCCAGTGATCCATCATTTAAGGAGAGGAGGAAGAGGAAAATGGACAAAATGTAAATGTAGGAAGATTGTTGGTCCCTTGTGGATGTTACCAAAATCTCAAAGTGATTTAGTACAGAGCTGAGTCACAGGAAATGGTAAGAGGCTGCAGGAATGTTAATGAGCTCTTCTTCCCAAGACCCGGGAGGCTGCAGTCAGAGCAGGATATTGACCTTCCCAGGCAACCTGAGGATCATTCAGGAAATCTCAGCCTTAAAGAAGTGGGCATTTTCCCTCCATCTCATATCTTCCTCCGTTTGCCATCTAATATCTGAAGTCTCCCCAGATAGGGTGTTTATATCTTTAGTTTTAGGACATCCATTCCAGTTCCAGGGTTAGCAATGTTATGCCCAGATCGCAGTATCCTCACCGACCAGAGACCACCAGGGAGATCGAGTCACGCATGCAAAAGCAAAGGGCTTTATTACGGGCTCGAGCTCGGGCTCACAGACTTCACCAGCGCCGTGGATCCATGCTGAGAGCCCCAAACAAGGGCAGAGTAGGGTTTTTATGGGGTTTGTGACCAGGGAGTTACAGAAGTTGTGACACGGAGTCAGTTGGGTTTAGACGTTTAGACTTGTGGCCTTACAAGCATGACTGCTCCCAGCCATTTCCTCCCTAATGCAAATAGACAGTTTACAAATGCAGACTTCACTGGGAATAAAAGAGATCCAAACACATGAAAATGTGGACCCTTCCTCTCCTGGGGAAGATGGAGACAGAATCGCCTTGGGGAAAGTTTGGAGATGAGGAGGCTGCCAACTAAAGCCACCTCTACATGCCAGTCAGGACAGGCTCTGGCAACCTTTGTGTGGTGGAATAATCAATGGGCCAGAAGTGCCACAGAGTCCATGCTCCCAGGAGCAGCCGCAGTCAGTAAGACAAGCTGCATGTGCAACATCTACCCGGGCTCTCCTCCACCACCCTGTGAGACACAGGGGCTGCCCGCTGTGTCCCTGTCCCTCTAACCTAAGAAGGTACTGTCTTCTGTCAATGTCTGTGGATCTGAGGCAGGCCAACTTGTTAGCCTACAAGTAGGGTAAAACCGTAGAGCCTTCTGAGTTCTTGACATTTATATCATATAATATGGGGCATCTGGCTGGCTCAGTCAGTAGAGCATACAATTCTTTTTTTAAATTTTTTTTAGTGTTTATTTATTTTTGAGAGACAGAAAGAGACAGAGTGTGAGCAGGGGAGGGGCAGAGAGAGAGGGAGGCACAGGATCCAAAGTAGGCTCCAGGCTCTGAGCTGTCAGCACAGAGCCCGACGCAGGGCTCGAACCCACGAACTGTGAGATCATGACCTGAGCCGAAGTCAGATGCTTAACCGACTGAGCCACCCAAGTGCCCCTAGGACATGCAATTCTTGATCTTAGGGTCGTGAGTTTGAGTCCCACGTTGGGTGTAGAGATTACTTAAATAAATAAAGAAAAATTCATATAATATATATGTATATAATCTCTCTCTCTCTCTCTATGTATCTTTTTTGGAATTTCTCCAGAAAGCATTTATTATTTTTAATATTTTAAATGAATGAATGGTCCTTTACAGTTCTTGACAATAACAGACCCTTTACTGGCTTCTTTTTCCTTCCTGTCTCACATCCCCATTCCCCCTGGCATTTTCTAGGTTCACTTCCCAAATAAACAATTGGCAGTCAAATTCTTGATTTGGGGTCTTCTTAGACAACACAACCTAAGACAATCAATATGTCCTATAGATATTTGCTCAAGCACTCTCTACACTCCTCATCCTAGTCTGGAAGACAGCCTGATGCAAGTTTCTACTACATTTACTGAAGGAAAGAGGGTAGAAAGGAGAAGCAGAGAAGGGAAATGTGTTTCTTGCTTGCAAGGAAAGGAGTGCTCTGCATAAGCCTCACCACTGCCTACCTTACCTCCTCACCACCTTTGGCTGTCCTTTCCCTTTCTTTCTACTGGTTTAATTTCCAAATAACATATTCATTTAATGACTGTGGAATGGTTTAGACCCCATGGATAATGGAGTGTAATGATTGATGTGGGATAGGGTACATTTTTCTGAACAATGAATTACAGTAATAAACATTCATCAAATGCTGAATAGCAAACACCACAAAATATTTAGTTTAGAAAAGCATTCTGGTAATAGATGCAAATAAATAAAAGGGAGGACCAAATTAAAATGCAAAACAGCAACTACACAAAGAAAACTATAAAGGATGGAGAAGCCAGTGGAGGCCTCAAAGATAGAGAGCATGGAATTTGATTCAAAATGTTTTTCTCTCATATGCATAATAAAACATGTTATTCATATTCAAGTATTCTGCAAAATGTAATGAGGAAAGCAAATCAAATTTTAAATAACGATTCTTTTAAAAGGCAGTTGGCCAAAAAAGGCAGTTGGACCTCT
>NW_027536462.1:393504-401732 GCF_008692635.1 Crocuta crocuta
TGGCAGAACCTTTTAAATTTTAAAGAATTTTTCCCTCCTACCTGGAAAGTCTTCTCTTTCTTCAACCCTCAGCCTGTTCAAACCCTATTCAGCTTTCAAAGAACCAGCTTAAGAACACCCTCCTCCAGAGACCCCTCATAGCATCTATTATCTTTACTACTCATTTTGGCACCTAATGATAATAGCTACCATTTAGGGAGCATTTATTATGTGCCAAGTCCTGAACTAAATCTTCTGGGGCGATTGCCTCACTAAACACAACAATCCTTAATGTAGCTACTGCCATTATTCCCACTTACATAAAAGGAAACGGAGGCATTGAAAGGCTGAGTATCTTGTCCAAGATCACAAGGTGAGTTGCACAGTTAAGATCCAAACCTGGGTCTTTTCATTCAGAGACCCACTATCCTAAATTGCCCCTGCCCCCGCATGGTAGAACCTTTGAATTAGTCTGTGATTGGCTCATTCAGTGCCCTCTCCCTGGATTATAAACTTCCCAGGACAGATATTCTTGAACACTTGCCTCTGATGCCACTATGATTATGTGTCATGTTCTACATTCACAGATTTTGTATTTTAGATAAATAATGTGACTCATTTTTTTCTCTGCTTATAAGTTTGCAAGTTGACAGGTGTATTAAAATGATCAATAAAATAGGACTTGATGGATATTTCCTTATGATTACACACACACACACACACACACACACACACACACACACACACATTATCCCAAAGACCAGCATCTTATTGAATAAGGAAATAATAGAGGCTTTCATGCTACAGTGAGGACTAAGACAAGGAGACTGATGCGGGGCTCAAACTGACGAACTGTGAGATCATGACCTCAGTGGAAGTCAGACACTTAACCAACTGACCCACCCAGACACTTCCTCTCTCTGCTAGTTTTAAACATTGTATTGGCAGTATTAGCCAATTAGCAACTGGACAGGAAAAATCAAGTAGAGGCATAATAATGGGAAAGGAAGAAAAAATTTATCTCTTTTTGCAGCTGATATTTTTATCTATCTGAAAAACATGAAAGTGTCAGCGAAAAAAATTACCACAAACAAAAAGAAAATTCATTTAAATAGCAGGATATTAAATTAACATGCAGAAGCCAAAAGCCTTTATACATACATATAATCAATAAGCAGCTAGAAGAAACAATGAGAGAGAAGACACCATTTACAAGAGCAAAATAAAAGAAAATAATGTGCCTACGCATAAACATAATGAGAAAAGTGAAAAATCATTATGAAGAAACTATGAAACATTTCTAATAGATCTACATAAGTAAAAAGACATACCATGTTCTTTGACAGGAAAACTTAACAGCATAAGGATATCAATTCTTTGTAAGCTGATCTATAAATTTAACACAATCTTAATAGAATTTCATCAGTCCATTTTCCTGGAGCCAGGAAATACTGATTACAAAGTTTGTTTCAAAGAATAAACAAGCCAGAATATCTATCCCTTAAAAGATAAAAGCAGCAAGGAAAGCTAGCTCTAACAAATATGAAAATATACTATTAAGCTTTCAGAAATAACACAGTATGATATCAGCACATGAAAAGGCCAATGGGACAGAAGACAAAAAAAAAAACCCCCACAAAAAACCAAAAACACACAAAAAAACAGAAATAGACTCACATGGAGATAGAGTGTGTAATAAAGACTGTCTCAAGCATGGGAAAAGAAACACCTTTTAATAAACAGCATTAGAACAACCGGGTAACCATATGGTAGGAGATAAAATTCAATTTATTCCTTACACTGAATAAATTCCAGAGAGATCAGAATTTTCAATGGAAAAAATGAAGCTACAAATAATAAGAGAAAATATGGGTGAATTCTCTTATAGCCTGGGAGTGGCAAAACTTTCCTAACTATCACTCAAATTCCAGAAGCAATCACCCCATGGAAAAATCCTGTCTGAGACACCACCAACATCGGATGGTGTTAAGCGAGCCAACTTACAGTATCTGCCTGACCAATACAGATAATATTTCTTTTTTAGTCTGTTTAAAAACATAATTAACTATCTAAAATCCCACTAAAGTTTCTAAATTCAAGTATCATAATGATCAGTTATCCATAAAACATCTTAATACTTTTAATACACTATCTAGTGTCTTTAATATGATATTCTGGCACTTAACAAGCAGTTAATGAATACCTGTTCAATGGCTGAATACAGGCCTTTTAAGAATTTTTTCTTTCTTCTGAAAACCTGCCTAGGAATTTCTTCACCAAAGCACAAAAGACAGGTGACACAGGAGGAACTAATTCCCAGTGAGCTGCCTGTGACTCCACAACTAGTCTCTGGGAGCGAGGACAGCACTAGTTACAGGGCAACCTTAAATTTACTCTAATAAAGAAAATCATTCACAAATGTCAGTATTTCTGACATACTTCCTGGTCTTGACCTCTCAGGGTAAGACCATAACCCTGGTCTAGGCAGAATCTGAATTCCGGCCTTCAGAGATCTATGCTAGTGTTGGAGATGATCAAGTTTCCTTGGGGTTGCCTTCATTTGGATTCCCCCCAGAATGGAGCCCGAGATAAAGATTTGAAGACAAATAGTTGAGAGGTGAGCCCAAGAAGTACAGTGAGAGATTGAGGGAGTGAGACAAGGAGAGGAGGAAGGCCAATAGAGGGTGTGTCAATGAGCAGGTTATCACTTTGGGCATCTGGAGCTGATGCAGCGGGAGCCCGAGACACTGAGTACAACATACCTCAGAACTACCCCACCAAGGGGCAAGAAAGTCAGTGTATGCATCTATTCTCATCTTTCATTAGCTCAAAACCCAAGGATTGCTCCTAGGCTTGTAATGCCCAGACATTTTCAGCATGCTTCCTCAGCCAGAAAGCACAGAGATGCAGGAAGCCATTAGCATGCATTGGGAGTGTCCAAGGGACCCTCTGGGGTGGAAAAAAGGGGTAAGTGTAGAGCTAGTTAACATCTGCTACAGTAGTCAAGCTGGAAAGGTTAACCAGATGGTGGGAAGTAAGGAAACTAAGAAGAGTACATTGGAAAAGTACCTCTTCGTGCTTGAGCTGTACTCTGAGATGCAGTGCTCTGGAATTTTCTTTCATATTTGGCTTCAACCCTTGTGGCAAAAAGAAGCAGTTATCAAGAGGCCAGGAGTTTCAAGGCTCCCGCCCTCCCAGTGATTACTCATCCAAGAAGAAAACAACTGTTTGGGGCAGAGGAAGGAGAGGTAAGTAGCCCAAGACAGCTTTTACTTTGAATGAAATGTTGAAGACAAACTTCTAGAATGGACTTTTAACTCCACTTTGGGGATCTGGAGTTAGTTGATAAGGGTAAAGCCTGACACTGGTGACGAAGCTGCCATATGCAACCTAGATGTTTAATCTTTCAACGTCTTACTTTATTTAGAAAAAATCTTGAAGCCTATGAATCAACTGCTAATAGCCGTCATGGCTAAGGCATGGGGTGTATACTGTATATGTTTAGTAGATGTATATACAATATGCATATTTCATATGTATACTTTTATAATTCATACATATGACATAGTATTCTGCATTATTTATACACAATGCATATTTTAGTAGATATATATGTATTTAATACACACCTACTTAAATACTTTAGCATAAATGTTATTAACAGTGACTATATTTTATACAGTGTATTAGTCAAGACAGGCTGGTTATAAGGAGCGAAATGACAAACAACCCCCAATCTCAGTGTCCTAACACAACAAAAGTCTGCTTCTCACAGTCACCCGAGAATCTAGGCTGTCAGATATTCAGCATCTTGTATCCACATTGTATGCAACATGCAGCCTCAGCACCTCTAGCAGAGGAAGCCAGACAAGAGAATCACACTGGACTTCTCACTTCCTCAGCCCACAGGTGACTCCTCCTCTCACAACTCATTGGCCAGAACTAGCCCCATGACTGCCTGTCTGCAAGGGGGCTGCAAATGTAGGGCCAAAATGAACTGTTTGATGAACATCAATAGTTCACAAAGCCTGCTTTTTTATTACCAAGCAGCTAGATGGATGGATGGACAGGTGGACAGATGAAAATTCACTGCAGCATTTGGTACCATTATACCTCATCTACCAAACTGATTTTCTAAGAGGTGGTTAATAATATGAGACTGAATCTACAGAATGAGAGGGGTGACAGTAACATCACTTACAGTAAGGCTCTACGCAGAGTGAATATTACGGTAGCAAATATCTAGAATCTTACCTAAGTAAGCAAAGCATTGTTTTGCCGATTGAGTTCCTTAGGAAGCAAGTTCTGAGATGAGATGAGATTTATCGTGTAGGCTGTTTATTAAGAAGTGCCCTTGGGACTAACACCCGTGGAAGCAAGCAGGCACGGGCAGGGAGAAGATGAGCTGTAACAGGCTGCTGATGGCTTCAGCGAAACCCCAGGAAAGCTGCAGAGCTAAAACAGTCCTTCAGAAATATCTCCCTGTGAACTGAGACGCTGAGGCCTTCATACCTCTGCATCTATTCGTCAATGGATGTGGGCTGCCCTGGGAAGGGTGTGACTTTAGTAGATGTATTTAAAATGCAGACACATATACCCACACTCCCAGCAGCTAGGGCAAAACGTCCTTCACTGAAGAGGGATCAAGACAGCACACCAAAGCGACCTCCACACATTACAAAATCCATCTGGTTCCTGCTTCTCTCTCAATTAGCATAAGCATTATGCGACTTTTAGAGTGTTTACTATTACTTGATTTCTTGCTTTTCTTAAGCTGATAATTAAGAGTGCCTTACAACCCAGTGTTTATGCGCTACCACCATTTCTTTAATGGGTTAAAAAATGAGCTTTAAAACATTTATTTTGCAAATAAAAATCCACACATAATGGCTCTTGGAGTTGCATATTCTGAGACAGCCTATTCAGAGACTGGGCATCGAGGTGCCCCCATCCTGGCATCCATCTCCATCAGCTGATTTATTGAGCCAATGCAGAGCCATAGGAAAAGACTGTGAACAACTTCAGTGATTAGCTTCAGACACACACTCAGACATCTGAGGGAGAGGTGCCAGAAACAAACATTAAGAAGAGACCAGCTTCCCTTTGAAGGTATCTACCCCGAAGGAAGAAAAAGGTTGGTGTAGCTAGAGAAAGTAGATGGTAGAGGTATAGCGCGATGCCTGTTACTCGGGCGCCTCCACACTCAGATATGCTGGCTGCTCTACCGTGGGGAGAAAGGCTGTTCAGATATGAAGCCAAAAGTGCTGGCCACCTCAGGAACCAAGGGATCTCTGGTATCGGCTTCCTCTAAAAGCCCCCAACACGGAGATCACCCTACATATCTTTGCAAAGCTGTAATTTTGATTCTGTGAACTAAGAAAATGGTGGAAAGTTCAAACAGTGCTTGGCGCCCAGTTGGTGTTGCTAATTCATGCAAGGAAGTGGACTTTCAAGGAAGTGGAAAGGAGGTCGGATGATAGTATGTGAGGTCCACAATTGATCTTTTTCAGGGAATTTCTGGGACATTCTTTCTAGGATCCAGTGAGATAGCAGGGGTGATAGATATGTTAATTAGCTTGATTATGGCAATTATTTCACAACACATACATATATCAAAACATCAAGACACATCTGTGTATATAACCCAGAAAAGGGCTTGAAGACTGACAGAATCCGCAGTTGAGTGTAGAGAAGAGGCCATACTGAAGAGGGTGGGAAGATCGAAGATGTGTTTGGCAGCTAAATGGACCCACTGCAGGGCGGGATGCCACAGGTGCAGAGAGGGGAGAGAAACGGACTGTCACACCAGAGAGCCTTCACGGGGAAGATGAATCCCCACAACATTTGGCTTTGAAAACTAGAGGGGCCGTGAGTTCTTACAATCAGCAGGGCTTAAAACCTGTAACTTTAAAAATCAGCTGGCTTGTGGAACAGCCATGAGAATGAAAGGAAACTGAGTCCCTGCCTTTAAAGAGACAGTACTACAAACAGCCAACCCCATGGAAACACAGCATAGAAGCAGCTATTTGAAAAGTCTGAAAAATGCCTGGGGTTTAAATGAGGGAGATTTGTTTACTAAACTCAGAGTGAGTGGGGCACCTGGGTGACTCAGTCGGTTGAGCATCCGACTTCTGCTCAGGTCATGATCTCACAGTTTGTGAGTTTGAGCCCCGCATCAGGCTCTGTGCTGACAACTCAGAGCCTGGAGCTGGATTCAGATTCTGTGTCTCCCCCTCTCTCTGCCCCTCCCATGCTCATGCTCTGTCTCTCTCTGTCTCTCAATAATAAATAAACGTTAAATCTTTTTTTTTTTACTCAGAGTGAGTGCTGGAGGGGCAGGGAGACTTCTCCAGGAACAAAGGAGCTGGTGGGTGCCATTTCCCTCCCCAGCGCCCCAGCCTATATATAAGTCCATGAACTCGTCCAAGTCCCAGGATTCTTCGATCTTGCTACTTTGCCCTGCTTAGAGACAACTTCCACCCTGAAGTTTTCCTCACGGGTGCAAGGTAGCCACTGCAATGCTAGCTATTGAGTCTACATTCAAGGCTGTGAGGTAAAGAGGAAGACAGAAAAGGGGCAGAAGCCTACTTTCCAGGCGAGTCAACCTTCTTTTAAAAGAGCTTTTCCAAATTCCCACTCAAAACTTCTGCCTCTGCCTCATTAGCCAGAACTTAGTCATTTGACCACCAGTATCTGTAAAGAAAGATCTCAACAACAACAAAACAAGAGCTCTGTGAGTACTTACAGACTTGTAAGTACAAGGGCAGATACTTATTATATTGGCTTGTCTTTTCAGGTGGGCCCTAGTACTTTTTAAGTTAATTTTTTTGGCTTCTTTTCATCACCCAACTATCTAAAACAACTATCCTTCACTTAAAATACATAGTTGTTAAAATTCTGACCAAGGAAGGGGGATAGTCTAAATGATATAACAAATAAAAGGGCTGAATTAATGGTAGGGCAAAGGAAGGGAATTCACATAAAAGGCTTCTAACTTTGTGGCTGGTCACTTCTGCTGCCACCGCTCAAGGATGTAAGGATATCTCCCCTTATGCTATTAGGAACACAACCTTTTGTAAATTTAACCTTTGGCACTTGCTCAAAGTACTGAATAATGATAATAGGAGTTGGAAATCCTTAAAACCAGGGCTGAGGCTTCCCTGAAACAAATGAGAAACTCCACCTGTGGACAACAGCATGGCCTGTGCCTACAGAGTTCCACTCTGCTTGTGATCTTACCTTCCTAACAATGTCCTAGGGGACAAAGATGTTACAGCATATTTATCATCAGAAACAATGCAAGCAAGACAACAATGGAACATCCTTAAAGTACTGAAAGAAAAAGAAAGTCAGCTTAAGATTCTATACCCAGAAAAAACAGATTTCAAAAACAAAAATAAGATAATACCTTTTCAGACTTACAAAAGGTGAAATAAATCATCACCAGCAGGCCATCATTAAAAGAAATGTTAAAGGAAATCCTTTAGGCAGAGAAAAAAATACTACCCAAAGGAAATACAGATCTACACAAAGGAAGGAAGAACCCTGGAAATAGTTAACAACATGGGTAAATGTCTAATATCTTTTCTTATTCTTTAAATATATACTCCCCTATGACCCAGCAATAGCACTGCTAGGAATTTACCCAAGGGATACAGAAATGCTGATGCATAGGAGCACATGTACCCCAATGTTCATAGCAGCACTCTCCACAATAGCTAAAACATGGAAAGAGCCTAAGTGTCCATCANGTTCCCACTTTAGTCAGTGGTAGCTCTTTCAGGTTGGATCTTTGTCACTTTGACAAGCCCTCATATCTTGGGGTCTTTCTTGGAGCACTTTCTCATTTTCTGATACTACAAGATGCTCTCTGCCCTGGTCCTAAAATCAACTGTTTCTCTAACAATCCTTGGTTCCTTTGACTGGAGACTGTATTTAGGAACCAAAATCTGGGTCCTGACTGTGCTTGTTTCTATTGGATATCATTGCTTCCAGATCCTCTTGATGGATAGAGCTACATAATATACACATGGGTACTAACCCACGTACACACATATCTATAATTCTTTCTTACTTTATCTATCTATTTATATATCTGTCTATCTATCTATATATCTATCTATCTATCTTAAGCTAAATGTAGGTTCATACTTTTGTCTCTGACCCTAATCTAGTATTACAGGGTTTCTTCTTGCTTTCTTTACTTGTTTCCTTATAACTTCCCTCTCTGACAGTGAGGAAATTGGAAC
>NW_027536462.1:401867-415749 GCF_008692635.1 Crocuta crocuta
TCCCGTGTGCAGTAAAAAGAAATGAGCTATTGATTCTTTCATCAACACAGATGAATCTTCAGTGCATTCTACTACGTGAAAGAAAGCAGAAAACAAAAGCTACGTTATGTACATTGCATGATTCCATTCAAATGACACTCTAGAAAAGGCAAAACTACAGGGACAAAACAGTGGTTCCCAGGGGCTGAGAAGGTGCAAGTTGTTGACTACAAAGGGGGACACACAGGGAGCTTTTAGGGTGAATGAATGGTTTTGTACAGTGTTGGGGTGATGGATATATGACTGCGTTTGAACTGTATAGAATCCATAGAACTCTATATTACAAAGAGCCAATTCTAATGTTATGCAAATTTTTAAAAAGCTGACCTATCTAACTTTGGAAAATGACATATTGACTGAAAACCATAAGGCTATGGACAAAAAGGAACTACATTGTCATTGAATTTCTAGGTGGCAAATTTGTTTCTCATGAGGGTATGAGTTTAAAAATGTACTTTAAATATAAAGACACAACTAATTAAAAGGACGGAAAAAGATTACCAAACTGNNNAAAAAAAAAAAAAAAAAAAAAAGCCGGAGTAGCTATATGAATATCAAAGTAGATTTCAGAGTACAAAATACTATCAGGAATAGGAAAGATCATTTTAAACTGATAAAGAAGGCAATTCATCAGGAGCACATAATCCAAAATGCTTATGCATCAAATACCAGAGCTTCAAAATATATGAGGCAAAAAAGGAGAGAACTGCAGGAAGAAATAGACAAATCCACAATTATAGTTGATTTCAATACCCATCTCTAAATATTTGAAAGAGCAAGCAGAAAGAAAATCAGTACAGCTATAGAAGACTGGAACAACACAGCCAACCAATTTCATCTAAGTGACATTTATAGAACATGCCATCCAACAACAGCAGAATACACATCTTTCTCAATTGCATATGGAACATTTACCAAGAGAGACCGTATTATGAGCCATAAAATGAGTCTCAATGCATTTAAAAGGACAGAAGTCATATAGAATCCATTTTCTAAGGACAAAGGAATTAAATTAAAAATCTATAACAGAAATATATTTGAAAAATCCACGAACATTTGAAAACTAAGTAACACATATAAATAACAAAATCAAAAGAATAAAATCAAAGAAAAAAAGGAAATCAAAGAAAAAAATCAAAAGGAAAACTAGAAAGTGTTCTGAATTGAATGAACACAAAAACACAACATATCAAAATTGTGGGGTGTCACTAAAGCAGTATGTAGGGGAAATAGTACTAAACACTTACGTTGGAAAAGAAGACCTCTAATCAATATCTCAGCTTCTACCTTAAAAAAGTAGAAAAGGAGGGGCGTCTGGGTGGCTCAGTTGGTTGAGTATCTGACTTCAGTTCAGGTCATGATCTCACAGCTTGTGAGTTTGAGCCCCACATCAGGCTCTGTACTGACAGCTCAGAGCCTAGAGCGTGCTTCGGATTCGTCTCCCTCTCCCTCTGCTCCTTCTCCACTTGTGCTCTGTCTCTCAAAAATAAATACATGTTAAAAAACATTTTTAAAAAGAAGGTAGAAAAGGAAGAGCAAATGAAGTCCAAACTACGCAGAAGAAAGGAAATAATAAAGATCAGAGTAGAAATCAATGAAATAGATGACAGAAAAATCATAGAATAAATGAAACCCAAAGCTGCTACTTTGCAAACAATAAAACTGATTAACCCATAACCAAACTGATCCATAGAAAAAAAGAGAAAATACAAATGACCAATATCAGAACAGAAAACCTGAAATGTCCTACATTAAATAAACGGAAATTCTAGTTAAAGACTTTCTTACAACGAAAATACTTGGCCTACATGTCTTCACTGGCAGATTCTGTGAAATATTTAAGGAAGGAGGAACACCAATTCTTTGTAACTCTTAAAAATAACTGAAGAGGAAGGAATACTTCCCAACTTATTCTTTAAGGCTGGCATTTCCTGGATACTAAAACCTAACAAGGACATTACCAGAAAAAAAAAATGAAAGTTCAGTATCCCTCATGAACACCAGTGCAAAATCTAAACAAAATTTTATCAAACTGAATCCAACAATATATTTAAAAATATTAAAAACCTGTCAATACATCTAACAAAAGATGTGAAAACTCTGTACACTATAAACCACAAACTACTGCTGACAGAAATTAAATAAGACTGAAATGAATAGAGATATATACTATATGCACGGGTCATGAGACTTATTACTAATATGTGAATTCCTTCCAAATTGATCTATAGATTATATGCAATCACCAGTTCCAGCAGGCTTTTTGGTAGAAACTGACAAGGTGCTTCTAAATTTCATATAGAAGTGCAAAGGACCTAGAATAGTTAAAATAGCTTTGAACAAAATAGAGGAACAAAACTAGAAGATTAAAACTAATTTCATTTTTTAAAAACTGTTTATTTTTGAGAGAGACAGACAGACAGACAGAGAACCCAAAACAGGCTTCTCACTGTTAGTGCAAAGCCTGACATGGGGCTTGAGCTCACAAACTGTGAGATCATGTCCTGAGCTGAAGTTGGATGTTCAACCGACAGAGACACCCAGGTACCCAAAAATGAGCTACACAGGTGCCCCAAAACTGCAAAAACTTATTATAAAGCTACAGTAATTAAGACAGTGTGGGACTGATGTCAAGATAGGCAATTAGAGCAATGGAATGGATTAGACCTACACATATACGGACGACTGATTTCTGACAAAGGTACAAAGACAATTCAGTGGAGAAAGAACAGTCTTTTCAGCAAATTGTGGTGGAATAACTGGCTATCTATATGCAATAGAAAATGTATTTGGAACCATACCTTACACTATAAACAAAAACGAATTCAAAATAGATCAGTGACCTAAATGTAAAAATTACAGAACTTCTAATGTTTATTTATTTTTAGAGACAGAGACAGAGCATGAGTGGGGGAGGAGCAGAGAGAGAGAGAGGGAGACCCAGAATCTGAAGCAGGCTCCAGGCCCTGAGCTGTCAGCACAGATCCTGACACAGGGCTCGAACTCATGAGCTGTGAGATCATGACCTGAGCTGAAGTCGGACACTTAACCAACTGAGCCACCCAGGCACCCCAAAAATTATAGGACTTCTAGAACAAAGCACAAGAAAAAAACTGTGGCCTTGAATTATGAAAAGATTTCCTTGAAACAGCACTAAAAACCTTATCCATGAAAAAAAAAAAGATAAATTTCATCAATTTTTAAAACTTCTCCTTTTCAAAAGATACTAAAAGAATAAAAAAATAAGCTACAGACAGGAAAAAATATGTCTGATATACATGTATCATATATCTGATAAAGGGCTTGTATTGCATATATGTAAGGAACTCTCAAAGCTCAATAGTAAGTGAACAAAAGATATTTATAGATACTTCACCAAAGAAGATATATGGAAAATGAGCACGTGAAAAAAATGGCCACAATCACTAATCAGGGAAATAAAAATTAAAACCACAATGAACCTCTCACCTTTTTCAATGGCTAAAATTAAGAAGACTCACCATATCAGAGATAGGTGAGGATGTAGAACTGTATGACTTGCATGACTGCTGATGAGAATGTAAATGCACAACCACTTTGGAAAACAATTTAGAAGTTGCTTAGAAAGTTGAACACACACCTACCATATGACCCACCTATTCCACTTCTACATATTTATCCAGGAGACATGAGAACATACATCCATACTTTGATTTGTACATTAATTTCCAGAGCAGTCCTTATGTAATAGCCCCAAACTGGAAACCCACTCAAATATCCAGCAATAGGTGAATGAATACGTAAATATTGATACATCCATACAATGTAATACTACTCACCATTAAAAAAGAATAAACTGTTGATGAATCTAAAAATAATTATTCTCAGTGAAATAATCCAGACAAAAAGAGTACATGGTAGTATAATTTCATTTGCATATAATTTTTTTAAATGCAAACTAATCTATAGGGACAGAAAACAGATCAACGGTAGGTGAAGAAGAAGGGGGCTAAGAAAACTTTTGGGTATGATGAGTATGTTCATTATCTTGATTGTGGTGATAGTTTAATAAGTATATATACATATATCAAAAGATTAAATTCTATGTGAAGACATATGCAGTTTCCCATATATCAATTATACCTCAATAAAGGCATTAGAAATAGGCTTTCTCAATGCCTGCTCAATATTCATTGCATTGTTATACTTAGCTACGTTCCCTTTGATTATCTCCAAACTTTTGGTATTTTCTTTGTTCATAAAGCTTTGGATGCATTTTAAGTTATTTTCTTAGGATAATAAATTCCTCAAAGTGGAATTGCTGGGTAAAAGATTCTTGGGTTTGTTTTTTTTTTAAAGCTCTTGAAAGGCTATTTCAATTTATACTCCTACCATCACTGTAGGAATTATAGGCTGGGGTCATTTTAAAGAAATTTATGTTAAAAACTCATTGAACACTTCATAAATTTACTCTTTTGCTTTCTGAGCAACCTTTACTATTACTATTGCCCTGCTCTAAAATTATCTAAAATTACTTACTTCTTTCTCAAATTATCCTTAATTTTTGCTTGTTGCTATGCTGTAAGTGCTTCATTTCACAAACATTCTCCCTTCTTTAAAAAATGTTTATAACAACTTTATTGAAATATGTCACATACCACACAATTCATCCAAAGAATACAATTCAATGGTTTTTAGTAAAATTAACAAAGTTCTGCAACTGTCACCAGAATCAATTTTATTTCTTTTCTTTTTTTTTTTTTCAAATTTCTTTCTTTTTGAGAGAGAGTGTGAGTGGGGGTGGGGCAGAGAGAGAAAGGAACAGAGGATCTGAAGCAGGCTCTGTGCTGACAGCAGCAAGCCGTATGTGGGGCTCGAACCCACAAAATATGAGATTGTGACCCTAGTCAAAGTCAGATGCTCAACTGACTAAGCCACCCAGGTGCCCCTCACCAGAATCAATTTTAGGACATCTTTATTACCTATATTCATTAGCATTCACTCATTTCCTTCTGAATCCAGTAAACCCCAGGGGACCGCTGATGTAATTTTGTCCTATGAATTTGCCTTGTCTGGACATTCCATATAAATGGAATGAATATAGTATGTGGGCTTCTGTGACTGGCTTCTTTCACTTAGTATAATGTTTTCAAGGTTGATTCTTATTGTAGCTTGTGTCAGTATTTCATTTCTTTTTTTATTGCCAAATAACGTTCACTGTACAACATGCCACATTTGGCAATTCACTGGACAAAGAATAGACTACTCAACAAATGGTATTATAACAGCGGGACATTCATTTGCCAAAAAAGAAAAAGAAAATGAACCTGGATCTAAGCCTCATTCATACCTTATCCAAGAATGAATTCAAAATGGATCACATATCTAAATGTAAAACATAAAACTGTAAATCATATATAAAGAAAATTAGGAGAAAATCCTCATTGTTAGTGGTTAGGCAAAGACTTCTTAGACCTGACACAAAAATATATATATATTTACTCTGTATTTATACCCTGTATTATATATATATAAACACACATAATATATTTACATCTATATAGTATATATATACATATAACTCTTAAAACTCGCAATAAGACAATATTTAAAAAAATTTTTAATGTTTTATATTTATTTTTAAGAGAGAGAGAGCCAGTGTGAACAGGGGAGGGTCAAAGAGAGAGGGAGACACAGAATCTGAAGACAGGTCCCAGGCTCTGAGCTAGCTGTCAGCACAGAGCCCGACGCGGGGCTCAAATCCACAAACCATGAGATCATGACCTGAGCCAAAGTCGGACGCTTCTTAACTGACTGAGCCACCCAGGCGCCCCCACAATAAGACAATAAACAGCCCAGCAAAAACCTTAGGATACAACCTAGTAATCATACTCCTGGGCATTTATCCAGAAATATGAACATTTATGTCCACACAAATGATCATAGCAACACTATTTGCAATAGCCAAAAACCTGAAACAACTCAAATGTCTCTCAATAGTTGAATGGTTACACATACTGTGGTACATCTAGACCATAGAATGACTACACAGCACTAAAAATCAACATGTTATTGATATATGCAACAACTCGGATAGATCTCTATCTCTGATAGATAGTAGGCTGAGAGAAAAAAGCTAATCTCAAACTGTCACATACTGTGTGATTCCACCTCTCTAGCATTCTCCATGTGCCAAAAGTATAGAGATAGAAAGCAAATTACTGGTTGCCAGGGATTAGTGTTGGTTGGGGGGAGGTGCAGGGCCATGAGGATAAATTGACAGCACAAAGGAGATATTTGTGGTGATGGAACAGTTCCACATCTTGCCAATTGTGGTGGTTACACAAATCTACACACATGACAATATGGCATAGAACTATACCCGTACATCATACGAATGTCAATTCTTGGTTTTGGTATTATACTATAGTTTTGTTAGATGTAACCATTGAGGGAAAGTAGGTGAAGGGTACATGTGACATCTCTATAGTACTTTTACAACTTCTTGTGAATGTATAGTTATTTCATAACAGAAGGGTTTTTTAAATTTTTTAATGATTTTTATTTTTTTTATTTTTTTATTTTTGTTTTTTGTTTTATTTATTTCTGAGAGAGAGAGAGACAGAGACAGTGTGAGCAGGGGAGGGTCAGAGAGAGAGGGAGATACAGTATCCGAAACAGGCTCCAGGCTCTGAGCTAGCTGTCAGCACAGAGCCCGACGCAGGGCTCGAACCCAAGAGCCGTGAGATCATGACCTGAGCCGAAGTCGTACACTTAACCAACTGAGCCACCCAGGCGCCCCTAATGATTTTTATTTTTGAGAGAGAGACAGAGACAGAGCACAAGTGGGGGAGGGGCAGAGAGAGAGGGAGACACAGAATTTGAAGGAGGCTCCAGGCTCCAGGCTCCTAGCTGCCAGCACAGAGCCCGACTTGAGGCTCCAACTCACGAACCGTGAGATCATGACCTGAGCCAACGTTAGACACTTAACTAATTGAGCCATTCAGTTTTTTGTTTAACGGCAACAGACTTGAACAAACATTTCACCAACGAAAATGTACAGACGGCAAATAAGCACATGAAAAGATGTTCAACATCATTAGCCACTAGGGAAATGCAAATAAAAACCACAAGGAAATACCATTCCCTGTCTATTAGAATGACAACAATAAAAATACTGACAATATCAGGTGCTGGCAAGGATGCAGAGTAACTAGAACTCTCATACATTATTGGTTGGAATGCAAACTGATACAGCCACTCTGAAAAACTTTTTGGCAGGTTACTTTTTATGAAGTTAAATATACATTTGCCATGTGACCCAGCAACCTCACTACCAGCTATTGACCCTAGAGAAATGAAAATTTACGTTCATCCCCAAATCTGTACATGAATGCTCATAAATGCTCTATTTATAAATGGCAAAAAACTAGGAACGACTGAAATGTCCCTGACCAGGCAAATGAATAAACAAGCGGTGGTACATCCATACAATGGAATTCTACTCAGCAGTAACAAGGAAAGAACTATTCATGAATGCAACAATATGGATGAATCTCAAAGGCATTGTGCTTCAAAGTCTCAAAAGGCTGCATACTATATGATGCCAATTGTATGACATTTTCCAAAAGATAAAACTATAGTGACGAGAAAGATTAGTAGTTTCCAGGGGGTAGGGGTGGGGCATGGATGTGGTTGTAAAACAGAAGGTCAGCAAACATTTTCTGCAGAGGGCCAGATAGTAAATATTTTAGGCTTTGTGGGCTGCATTTGGTCTGTGTTTATTTTATTCTTATGTTATTCTTAGTTATTCTCATTTTTGTTTGTTGCTTTTGTTTTTACAATGCTTTAAAAATATAAAAACCATTCTCAGCTTCTGTTTTCCTAAGAAAACAGGCAATGGGCAAGATGTGACTCAGATGTAGCTGGCCAACTCCTGCTACAATGAGGTAGCACAAGGAAGTCCAGGATGTGGTGTGTGATATAATTGTTCTGTATCCTAACTGTTGTGGTAGTTACACGAATCTATAGATGTGTTAGTAGTCGTAGAAGTGCAAGCACACAAAAATGTCAATATTGTTGTAGGTTAATGAAGATTAAAAGGCCCCGGTAACCTATCAGATCTGTTCATCTCTGCTACAACAGAGATCAAAGATTGCCTTTTCCCTAAGATACAGAGCTCAAGAAATCTTTTTAAAGATAGAGTTTCTTATCTATTCTAAATTCTATTTATAAAACTGTTTACTGTAGTGATTCCCTCAATTAAAATGGAACCCTTGTTTGAATGTGACACTGAGTTCAATTGTACATTATTAGGTTATGGTGATGGCAACTGTTTCTTTGGAGGACAGGGCAGGCATGTGCTGATTATTCTTGGTTACAGAGACCTAAATGTATTTAGCACTTACAATAATGTCCAGTTTATTAGCTGAGCAATGAACATTGAGGCTCAAAGCAGTATGTGAGTTTCAGCCTGCAAACAGCAATTCAAGTTGAATTGTTTTCAAATAAGGTGCCTTTGTAAGCGCCAGAAATGATAACTTGTGTTATGGAGAATATGCCCTTTCTTAACTTTTCCAAACTAGAGAAGAGAATCTGAGATTTACTTGAGTGTTCTGGAGAACAGGGCCACTGTGCCACAGCAGGAGCACTGTTCCACAGACCTTGCTTACTGTCAGAGAGAATACTCAGCACTTTATATTAAAAAAAAAAGAGAGAGAGAAATGACTTCTGTGGTCTGACCAAATGAATAAATTTTTAATGCTTCCCTAAAAATAGTCTTTAAGAAAATAAAAATATTTAATCTTTAGTAGTGATTCTCAGGGTGATGGGTTGCATATCTCGAGGTCAGTGATGCTTTAAGGGAAATTATGTGACCTAATACAAGAATCACTGGCCTGGTGAGCCTTTGGAAAATAGTATACAATCTTTCATCTGGGTAGTCCTTCAAACTATATTTATCAAGTATATACTTCAGGTAATCATGAGATATATAACAGAAATCTTTCCCTACATTTTACTCTGGACACAAAAAGATTTCAAAAGCGAGCATCAAACATGAAGCATAAAAGGACACTGAATTTTCTTTGTTCCTGCAGGATTGTGTAATACCATTGGCTGGCATGGTACTTCTCTCTGTTTCTTTAGATGCCATCTCTTCCCATCATCCCCAAGTGCTGCCCTGCATTCCGAACCAAGTGTTGGTGCTCACATGATAGACCTTTTTTCCCGTTATGCCTCTAAAAACATGTTCATGCAGCAAAAATTTACTGAGCACCTACTATGTGCTAGGTAATCGTCTGTAGTCAGCATAAAGAAGCAAACAAAAGTCCCTGCCCTCATAGAACTTGCATTCTACCGGTGGGAGAGAGGCCACACAACAAATATGATAAATCAGTAAATTATATAGTATGTTAGATACATTTGGATTGCTTAAGGTGCTTAGTTAGCTAGTTTTGCTGAGTTGCTGGTAAGTTATCATTCTCCTCCTTCTCTTATGCATCAGTTTTCCCTCCTCTGTTGGACTAGTCTACCAGTGTACCTGCAAAGAAGCTATTATTTCTCTAATCTTGAAAGGATACTCTCTCTTGATTCATTCTGTTCTCATTACGGCAGTCAGAGTGATCCCGTTTAAACTTAATTTCAGATGATACCACTCCTCCGAGTCTTCTGGTTCCTGGGTTGTTCACTCAAAGTCAAGTCGTAAGATGCCACAATGGGCTGGGGATGAGCTGCCCTCAAGTACCTCTCTGGCTTCATCTCTCTCTCTCTCTTCAAGGTTTCCAATGTCTTTCAATAAAGTCTTATTTGTGTTGGTTTTTTAACTACAGTTTTCAGACCCTATTTTGAAATATTTATAGGTTCACAGGAAGTTGCAGGGATAGTACAGGGAGATCCCAGGTACCCTTCACTAATTTTCCCCTAAGAGTTGTATCTCACCTAACTGAAGAACAATGTCAGGACCAGTAAATTGACATGGGCACACTGTGTGCGTGGAGCTCTATGTCATTTTATCACATGTGCGGATTTGTGTCCCCTTCACTGCAATCAAGACATAGAACATTTCCATTCCCAAAAACAATTCTCTTTTTGCTACCCCTTAATAGTCACATCCACATGCCCCCCCTCATGCCACAAACTCTAGCTCCTAGCCACCACCAATTTGTTCTCCATCTCTATAATTTTGTCACTAGAGAATGTTATATGAATAGAATCATACAATATGTGGCCTTTTTTCTTAATGCTTTTTTTTTTTTTTAAGTAGGCTTCATGCCCTGTGTGGATCCCAATGCAGGGCCTGAACTCAGGACCCTGAGATCAAGACCTAAACTGCGATCAAGAGTCAGACGCTTATCAGACTGAGCCACCCAGGTGCCTCAATATGTGACCTTTTAAAAATGGATTTTATTCACTGAGTATAGAGCCCTTGGAATTCCTCCAAGCTGCTGTAAGCACCAATAGTTACTTCTTTTTATTGCTGAGTTATATTCCACAGCACAGATGTACCACAGACCATTCACCTGTGAAAGACATCTGGGCTGTTTCCAATTTTAGGCTACTATAAATAAAACTGCTAGAATAATCATGTATAGATTTTGATGAGGGCATAATTTTTATTCCTCTGGGATGAATGCCTAAGAGTGTGATTGCTGGGCCATATGGTAAGTGTATGTTTAGGTTTTAAAGGAAATGCCAAACTGTTTTCCAGAGTAGCTGTACCATTTTACATTCCAACAGCAGTGTATAATAGATTCAGTTTCTCCACATCCTCGCCAGCACTTTGTGTTGTCATCATTTTTTTCCCAGTTTGAGATATAACTGACATGTAACAGAATATAGGTTTAAGGTGTGTAACAGAATGATCTGACATATGTGTATACAGTTTTCCTCCACTATCCAAAAGTAGGGTGTTCCTATGAAACTTTTCACAAGCCAAAATGGCATTGTGCAAAGCAATTACCATTAATTAATATGGAAAAAGTTTTGAGTGTTCTCAGCCCCTCAAAATCACTCTCGTAGGCTTGTCTGATACCTTAGGACACATCTTGCTAACGGATGTGCAAAATAAATCAAGATAAGGCACAGATGCTCACAGATATAGCTGAAGGCTCTCAGGGCCTGATGCTGAGATGCTAAGTGGTTCTGGGGGAAGGAGCTTGGCGGGGCCACTCTTGCTGCTCTCAGGGTGCGTGCTCTTTAACGGCTCTCTGCAAAACAAATGCTGAACACTGTTTTTGCTTTTCACTTCTTTTCATAAAAGCAAAAATCTTGTTTGGATTTCTTTGGTAAGCAAAGATAGGTACCGATGCACATTTTTTGTAAAAGTGGACTGGTATAATGTGAACTTTTGAAATGCGGGGGATACCTGTGTTGCTAAAGAATTTATCACAATTAGTTTAGTTAATAGCCATCATTTATTTATCTGGTATGCCACAGAAGTCAGTTCTGTGTATACTGTATACTGTATAATATACTGTATGATCTCACTTACATGTAGAATCTAAAAAAAACCAAACTCATAGAAACAGAGATCAGATTTGTGGGTTGCCAGAAGCGGCAGTTAGGCAGTGAGAGAACTGGGTGATGGTGGTCAAAAGGTATAAACTTCCAGTTTATAAGAGAAATAAGCTCTGAGGATGTAATATACAATATGGTGACTACCGTTAATAATACAATATTGCATATTTGAAAGTTGCTAATAGTAGATCCTAAAAGTACTCATAAGGAAAAGAAGATTTTGTAACTCTATCAGGTGACCTCAGGTGACTCTGATTTTTCTTCTCTTCACTCACTCTGCTCCAGCCACAGTGGCCTTCTTGTAATTCACTCAGCACATCGGACAGGCTCCTGTCTCAAAGTTTTGCCATTTCTTCTTCCCTCTACCTAAAATGCTCTTTCCCCCCTAGTCTAATTTCCTTCGGATATTACTTAATGTCACCTTCTTATTCATATCCACACAACTACCACTACCACTCTTGACCAAGGCATCCTATCCTCCTTCCTGGCTTTATTTTTTTCTCCTTAGCATGTAGCACTATTGATTGATAACTCTTTTTAGTCCATATTCCATATTGATAGCTTTTTTATATCCATATTCTATAAGTTTACTTATTTATCCTGTTTTTATCTGTTTTTCCCACCAAAATATAATCTTATGAAGGTATGAATTGTTGTCTGTTTCATTTTCTCTTTAGTCTTAGTGTTTAGAACCAACTCTGGCACATACTAGGTGCTCAAAAAGTATTTTAAATGAATTATGTTGCCTACACTAATTAAGTGTGTTTCAAAAGGGAAGGACTGGTTGACTATTATGCTTTAAGTGCTGGTCATAGGGCAAATATTTTCTACAACCTATTTCTTCCACATCCTTAAATCACATCTTCACTGTATCAATAGGTATCATTATTCTCTAAATAATGAAAGAGAATTTTGTCTCTTAGATCCCCATTCAATGCACATAAAGGAATTATGAATATAGGCTCCTCCTTCTTCTTCAGGCTACAGATCTTAACGAGCCAGNTAGGTATGTACTTTTCTTTCTTCTAGCAATTTCTTTGTGATCTCTTTCCTTTCTTGTGTCATTCATCTGCTTTCCCCACTCCTTGCCCTAAAAAATTTAGGAGAGTAGTTGATAATCTAGGAAAATCTTTCATCTTTTACCTTGATCTCTTTTTCAGTGTTACCTCAATTTTGAACAGGCTTAGTTGAAAAAAATAAACAGTTCTTAGATACATGTATTATTAGACATACAGTTTTATTCCTCAGATTGTGCTTACTATAAAGCTCTCTGTTGACAACATGTACAGACTACATTGGTAGGATGAAGAAGAAGGCAGGGGAGACTTCTTGAACCAGCATCTGTTCTCCTTAAATATCAGAATTACTTGATGAGGTTTAATGAGGCACTTGCCCGTTAATTTTAGGTTGCTTTTTCAAATTATTTGGACATATCACTCTGCAATATATTTTTAAATTTCCAGAGTAAAACCTTTACTTATTCTTCCTGTAATAAAAAAAAATTAATGTTTATTTATTTTTGAGAGAGAGACAGACAGAGCACAAGTACGGGAGGGGCAGAAAGAGAGGGAGATACAGAATCCAAAGCAGAATCCAGGCTCTGAGCTGTCAGCACAGAGCCCAACATGGAGCTTGAACTCATGGACCACAAGATCATGATCTAAGCCGAGGTCAGATGCCTAACCGACTGAGCTACCCAGGTGCCCCTCTTCCTGTAATTTTAAAGCATAACCAGTCATTATGGCATTTAATGGGAATATAGTAGGCAGTCAGAAAAATATTTGAAACTAGATTGATTTAAAAATTAATATATGGACATTAAAAATACTTTGCAAGTATGTGTGTTTCCTTCTATGGCTCCTAAATAAAATATAATGACTAGAGAAGTACATCCCCTACTTTTTACTATGAAAGCTCAATATTCCAGATAAATGCTTTTGTTAATCTTTACTGTTTTGATTGTTTGTAACTTTTAAGAAGTTACTCTCAGCAAATGAACTAGAATTACATTTCCACATTTGGGCACCATTAAATTACTAACTGTACTAGGAATTTTTTAAGGTTTAAAATGCATGATTTTAAGCACTTTGGGAATGTAAGACAAAAGTATAAAGTTATTTGTGGAGAAATTTAAAATGTTACACAATGGCTGAAATAAAATTCTTGGGATAAGAATAGTGTGTGTGGAGGTGGGTTTGAAATATCCAAAAGCCCAACATCTTACTTTTTAAAAATGGAAATTCCCTGTTTTAGTCACTGAGAATTCTAATCACATAGCATGCCAGATTTAAAAATATTTATTTTAAAATTTGAATCTATATATTTGTCTTTTTATAAATCAGCGTAT
>NW_027536462.1:415934-417095 GCF_008692635.1 Crocuta crocuta
GAGTATGGGGTGCTCAAAGGCACAGTTATTTGTTTTTTAAGTATTTACCTAGAGCCTCTAGATTACTTTCCCTGGTTTCAAATTTGTTGGACTTTATTGAGTAATCACTTGTACTTAGGTTATGAGTATTTGTTTATTTTACTTTTCTACTGATGGCACATGGGAGTAAAATCCATTTTCAAGGTCTCCCTCTTTGAACAGAGAATATACCATAATAATAAGCCTCATTATTTCACCATGATAAGAAAAAAAAAAACCTCCAAAATCTTTGTTTGAAGGATTCAAATGACATCTGTTGCAACACCAAAGCACCAGCTCATTAATTGCCTTTCTTCTCCACTCATAACTACCTGTGCAAAATATAATTCCAGGCTCCCTCATGTAGCTTAATTTTCATTAAATCTTTTAAAAAGAAAATTAGTAAGTTGAAGCAGTAGAGGTGAAGACTGTCACTTTTTTTCGGTTGTTTACTCCCTGTCCATTCCCAATTATTTCTGCCACCTGGTGCACAGAAGATGTGGTCCAACAAAAGGGATTATCTTGCACACATCCACATACATCTGTCACAGTCCTGGTCCCAGGAGTTGACATATTTCACTTTCGTTCTTTGGTTTCTCGTTTTCATGTTCAAGTTATCTAGCTGCTAACTTTCTTTCTATATAGGAGTTATTTGTGCAAGACAAAACAAGCTGATAAATTATCCCCCCTTCCAAAAAATCAAAATATGAGCAAGAGGGGACAGACTAGTGACAACTACAATACTGTAGTATTATTTTATATGCAGAAGGTAGCATAGGGAAGCAACAGGGCCTCTTACTGACCTGAGAACAACAAAATAACAAACAAGTACTCAATGAAAACTCATAGAGCCAATGTGAAGGCAGGAGCTAAAACTATAAAGGATTTAATATTCCAACAGCAAGTGAGTAACCATGGGCCTGCAATAAGGTCTAAGAGGGCTAAAACAGTTTGGCTAACACACATGAACTCTTAGAACTAGCCAGCTAAAGCGTGCTTAAAGGGTAAAGATCCACACTGAGGGTCTTTACTGGTGAATCTAAATTAAATAGGATAGTGACAATAGAGACAAAGGAAAGAACAGGTCCAGAAAAATTAAAAGAGGGGAACAAAGTATAGAAACCCCAGCAATTAAGCCAATAT
>NW_027536462.1:417260-419361 GCF_008692635.1 Crocuta crocuta
CTCAAGACAAATTTATAAATCCTTTATAAAAGTTCAGGAAAACCAATTCACTTGAAAATGAACAACAAAATAAAGAAGAGAAGCCACCTAATCACTCAATAGATATAGAAGAAAGCATTTGATGTTCATAATAGAAACTCTCAAGAAACGGAGAATAGAGGGGAAATTCCTCAACCTGATAAAGGCATGTACAAAACCCCTGCAATTAACATGATACTTAATGATAAAAGACTGGATGTTCCCTCTTTTTTCTCTTTTTAATATTTTTATTTTATTTCTAGGAGAGAGAGAGAGAGAGAGCGTGAGCAGGGGAGGGTCAGAGAGAGAGGGAGTCACAGACTGAAACAGGCTCCAGGCTCTGAGCTGGCAGTCAGCACAGAGCCCGACGCGGGGCTCGAACCCACGAACCGCGAGATCATGACCTAAGCGAAAGTCGGACGCTTAACCGACTAAGCCACCCAGGCGCCCCAAGGATGTTCCCTCTTTAAATTGGGAACAAAGCAAGGATGTCCACTCTTGCCACCTCACTGTTGCTACTTCAACACTGTACTGAAGGTTCTGGCCAGGGCAATCGGGCAAAAAAAAATATAAAAAGCATCGAGATTGTAAAGAAAGAAGAAAAACTGTCTTCATTTGCTAATGACATGAGCCTATATGTAGAAAATTGTATGGAATTCACAAACAAAAAACTACTAGAACTAATAAATCAATTCAGCAAAATCTCAGGATGCAAAACCAGCATATGAAAATCAATTGTATTACTACTTACAAGCAATAAACAATTCAAAATGAAATTAAGAAAATAATTCCATTCACAATAGCACTGAAAAGAACAAAAATAATTAGGAATAAATTTAACAAAATAAGTACAAAACAGGTACACTGAAAATTTAAAAACACTGATGAGGGAAATCAAAGAAGACTGAAATAAATGCAGAGAGATTCCGTGACATCTCCAAACTGATCTACAGATTAACACAATCTCTACCAAAATTCCAACAATTTTTTTGTCTATGTGGAAATTGATAAGCTGACTGTTGGGAGACAATTCTGCACTGATACTCCACAGTTCTGCACAGTGTAGGTCTTCTGAGCAAAGAACATGTTTGAAAAGCAAAGACCTTGGGAGCTAGAGATTGAGAGATATGTCTCCCTAAGAGACATTTGTTCACATTCCAAGGTTATAAATCTAGAGACCTTTCCCCTCCCCTCCCCAGAGAAGATTTCTTTACATTCCAGAGTAAAGGTAAAGTCATTCTCTCTTCCAAAAGAGAAGAATGGGCAGATGTGCCAGCAAACCTTACATGAACTTAGAGTCTCTTAATTTGGGGGAGGGGGTCCATTCCTGCAGTGAACCCCACTGCATATACAGGCAAATATCTGACCCTCACTTGTGTTGCTCTGTGAAGAACTGCCACATGAAGAACTAATGCAAGGTGCTACTCTGGATGCCACTTTTACCAGAAGTAATCTACCATCTGTGTCCCTGACACAGGGATCTGATGTCCTTTGTCAGTACATGCATGTGAAACTGTGACAGACTAACTTAGTTTGAAAGTAGGGTAAAATCTCAGACCCCTTACAGTTTTTGACTTAATACTGATCCTAAAATTAAACTGAATAGACCTAGAATACCCCCCCCCCACACACAAATTTTGAAAATGAAAAACAAAGTTGAGGACTTTCACTTCCCAATTTCAAAACTTATTATAAACTATAGTTATCAATATAGCAGGATGCTAGCACAAAGACAGGCAGATAGATCAAAGGGAAAGAACTGAGAATCTAGAAATAAGCTTTTCCATTTGTGGCCAATTGGTTTTTTATAAAGGTGCCAAGGCATTTCAATGGAGGAAAGGATAGCCTTTTCAACAAATGGTGCTGGGAAAATTGGATAACCACATGCACGTGCCACTCATACATTAACTCAAAATGGATCAGAGATCTAAATGTAAAAGCTAACATTATAAAAAAATCTGTAATAGAAAACAGGTGAAAATCTTAAGGACCTTAATTAGGAAAAGATTTCTCAGATATGACCCCAAAAGTATGATTCATAAAAGAATACATTAATAAATCCAATTCAAAGATTTTTAACTTC
>NW_027536462.1:419366-419584 GCF_008692635.1 Crocuta crocuta
CCACTAAGAAATAACAGTAAACATCCTAAGAAAATGCACAGAAAAGCCATAGAATTGGAAGAAAATGTTTGCAAATCACATACCCAGATAAAGGGCTTGTATATCCAGAATATACAAAGAATTCTTACGACTCATTGATAAGCAAACAAACCAATTTTATAAAAGGACAAAAAGCTGGACTCATTCCCTACAACTAAACAGTACAGCCTGCTTATAAC
>NW_027536462.1:419605-426922 GCF_008692635.1 Crocuta crocuta
GACTGAGTAGGGTCCAGAGTTTCACAACATAATACCCAAAATACCCATGATACAATCAGAGATGACTCATTATACCAAAAATCAGGACAATTGTGTAGATGCCAAAAGAGATGACTCAATGTTGCAATTATCTGACAAGGATTTTAAAGCATCAATCCTAAAAATGCTTCAGTGAGCAATTATGAACACTCTTGAAACAAATGAAATAGAAATTCTCAGCAGAAAAAGAAGATATTTAAAAAGAACCACAGAAATTATAGAACTGGAAAGTCCTACTGAAATTAAAAAAAAACAAAACTCAGTGGTTAGGCTCAACAGTATATTGGAGAAGACAGAGGAAAGAGAGTACTCAAAGACAAAGCAATAGAAATTACACAATCTGAAAAATAGAGAGATCTTACTTTAGGTCTTTGATAGATTTTTTTTCCTGTTTAAGGAATTTTTATTAAGGTGACAATTTTATAATCCACATTACGTTTCCTCGCTCAGTTATCAATTCTGTTATTTAAAACAGAAGTGACATTCTGAGATATTTCACAGTAAAGAATTACACAAATTAAAAGAGGAATGCCTTGAGTCTTTGTACTTTGCTGAACCACTGAGGAGAAGGCAGTCTTTGATAAGTTTTGAGTTAATTTTTGTATATATGGTGAAGTATCAGTCCAAATTCATTTTTTTGCATGTGGATATCCAGTTTTCCCAGCATCATTTGTTGAAATGGCCAAATGATTTTTGATAGAGGTCCAAAAGCAATTCAATGAAGGCAGGATAGCTTTTTCAAAAAATTGTGCTAGAACAGTTGGGCATCCATACAGGGGGAAAAAAAAAGAAAAAAGTTAGGCTTTGACCTAAACATCTTACCATATAGAAAACTTAATTTTAAATGAGTCTTGGATTTAAATGTAAAACGTAAAACTGTGAAACTTTTTGAAAAAAATAGGCAAACATCTTCAGGACTCAGAACTAGGTAAAGAGTTCTTTAAAATGACACTAAAGGCACTATTCATTAAAAAAATAATAATAGTTTAGACTTCATCAGAATTAAAAGCTTTTATGCTGTGAAATATTCTAGTAAGAGGATGGAGAGACAAGCTACAGAGTGGTCAAAATATTTGCAAACCACATTTCCAGCAAAAGCTTTCTTTGTAGAGTAAGTGAAGAACTCTCAAAACTTAGTAGAAAAAAATCCAATTATAAAAGAGTAGAAGACAGGAAAAACATTTTACTCAGGAAGTGATGTGGATGGCTAATAAGTACCTGAAAAGACGTTTAACGTCATTAGAGAAATACAAATCTAAACCAAAATGAGATATCATTACAAACTTATTAAAACAACGAGAAGAAAATATAATGATGATATAAAATGCTAGTGAGGATGTAGAGAAGCTGGGCCTCTCCTACACTAGTGGTGAGAATGTAAACTGGTGCAGCCACTCTGGAAAATAATCTGGCAGTGTATCAGTTTCCTAACGTTGCCATAACAAATTACCACACACTTGTTAGCTTCAACAACAGAAATTTATTCTCTCACAGGTTTGAAGGCTAGAACCCCAAAATCAAGGTGTCAGCAGGGCCATGCTCTCTCTGAAGACTGTGGAGAAGGAAGAGTCCTTCCTTGCCTCTTTCTAGCTTATGAAGGCTCTCAGAAATCCTTAACGTTCCTTGGCTTATAGCTGCATCCCTTCAATCTCTGCCTCCATCATCACACGACCTTCTTCCCTCTGTGTATCTATCCAAACCTCCCTCTCCTTTCTCTTATTCCTCTAATCTAGTATGGTCACATCTTAACTTGATTACATCTAGATGAATGCATAGACCTTTAAATACTCTACTTCCAATTTCCCCTTCTGATTTTAGATGTCATTGCCAATATTTTAATTTCATTGTGTGTGTGTGTGTGTGTTTTAGACAGAGAGAGAGAGAGAGAGAGAGAGAGAGAGAGAGAGAGAGTCTTAAGCAAGCTCCATGCCCAGCACAGAGCCCAATGCAGGTCTTGATCTCATGGCCCTGAGATCATGACCTGAGCTGAAATCTACAGTTGGATGTTTTAAGTGACTGAGCCACCCAGGCACCCCTCCATCTTGTTTTAAATACACCCAAATTAGTCATTATTGTTATCTTTGCTGTTGTCATTTTTAAGTCAGTGACTATTTTGATTGATCTGCATACTTACTAATTTCTTTCCCACATGTTTGCCAATTTATTTGCTCATCATTGCTTCTTGCATCCTGCACTACCCTTCAGGATTCAAAACACTTTTTTCCAAAGTGAATCTTTCAGAGGTTCCTAGAGTGACATTCTGTGAGTGATAAGATCCTTCAGTCTTTGTCTGAAAATGTCTTTATTTTGCCCTTCTTTGAATACAAAATTGAATCACATGGTGTGATGGCTATGAAAATAGGCCACTCAGCTCTCTTGCTACAGGGGTGTAACTGACAGATGGCCTCAGCTGTTGCACTCTGAACCCACCACTGTGTTAGTGAGCATGGAGTCCACAGCAGGCCACACCTCACACAGGCTGCTCACAGCCGATGACTAAGTATGGCAAGGAAAGTAAGGCAGACCCATTCCTGCAAAACATGCGATTCCTTTGACAGGCTACTTGGACTTGCAGATTCCTCATCAGCCTCACTGGACTTTTCTTACAACCGCACTGCAGTCTTTACAATCTGTCCGGGCAACTCTCCTTCTTTGACAGGGGTCAGATCTGCATTGTGATCTGAAGACTCTTTCCACCTTCTGGGGCTCCCTCCCCTTTTTACACTCAAAGGCAATTCCCCCAATCAATCTCTTACATATCCAATCTCATCTTGGCTTCTGCTTCGAATACGACTTAAACTAATGCAGAAGGTCTGTAAATTAAACTAACATAAAATGTATCCAAGTAATAAAAGTCTCATTCCCATCCTTGCCCACCTCTACTGTTTTCCCTCATCATCATCACATTTGCACAGACGTACATTTTACCAATTTTTGTGTGTGCCTTTTTTACTGGAAATATAACAAAATATAAACACATGGTCTTAATTTCTTCTTACACACATGGTACCAAAGTATAAGCACAGCTCTGGGTCTTATACATTTTATCTTCTAGGCCTCTTAAACTTTTAAAAGTATTCTTAATCTTTGTGTCACTCTATATCACAGAATTCTGGGACATTTCCTTAAATCAATTTTACAGGTCATTTATTCTCTTTCTACTGTGTCTAATATGCTTTTTAACTTATCCATTAAATTGCTTTTTGGTGGCTATATTTTTTATTTTTATATTTCTGTGGTTGTTTTTACTAATCTATCTGTTCTTTTTTCATAGCGTCTTGCTCTTTTCTTAGTGTTTTGTTCCTTCTTTTAGGCTTTTAAGTCTCTAAAACATACTGATTTTATATTATCTTTCAAATTTTATTCTATTATCCCTGGTTTGAGGGGCTCTAATCCTTCCACTGATTATGTCTGCTGACTTCTGCTTATGCTGGGTTGTTTCCCTGTGAGTCTTTATATATTTTTATTGTAAGTTCAATGTGTGTATAGGTGGTATTTATTTTTCTATGTGTAGCCAATGCAATATGGGCTCTTGACGTTTACTTTTGCCAGGTGTATCAATTAGAGTCCAGTCAGGAGACAGAAACCATGCCAGTAATTTGAACATAATTAATACAAGGCGTTATTAATGAGCCAGAGGCGATTACTTAAAGGATAAAAGAACTCTAAAGAATACAGCAATAACATTACAGGGAGCAGCTATTACCCCTAGAGTTGAGGAGAAGATCCAAGGCTTGAAAAAGCACTGCCCCTCCCACCACCTCCAGGCTGGGACTCAGACCTCGGCAGAGAGGGTGGGTTGCAGCCCACTGGATGGTGGAGGAGTCCTCCAATGTAGAACAGATCAGAGCTGGCCCATAACTGGCAGGCCAAGGCTGGCAAACAGGGAGCTGCTCACCAGGGTGCTGGTGAGCTGGGGCTAGTGAGCTACGGCTAGAAGGCAGGCACCTGTCTGTTTGGGTGCCAGGGAAATTCACTGGATGGAGGGTGCCCCAGAGTCTCCTGTACACTGCTAGCAAGGATGCTGCCTGCTTGGAGTCTAGTGTAAATTGCTGAATGAGCACCACTTGGCCTTCTGCCTACCACAAGCAGTTGCATGATAGATTCAGGAAAAAAACCCACTCCAGACCAGAAAGATAAGCTCCTGCCTCTGCTATACTCTGCACTGTTCCTCCAGCACCCTCACCTGACAAAGGCCAACATTATACTGACCAGCCAAGGAGAAATGTTTACAAGGTCTGGTATCACAAAACAGGGCAAAGAAAGGCAGAATTAAAGCTTAAAGTCAATAAGCTGATAATCGGTACAACATATCCTTCAGGACCAGGACTAATTTTTTACATTTTTTGTATAGTTTAGGATTACCAGACCATCTGGGCAGTGTAAATTTAGACTTCAAATCCAGAAGAGGCATATCCTTGGAATTTTTATTTTTCAGGGAGACTCCCTCCACTCAAAACTTCCCATGTAGCATTGCCAGCACATAAAGGAGGTCTTAATCCTATATGGCAGATAATTATATAGCCATAATAACATTTATGCAAAAATACTTGTATGTTTTAGTACTGAAAGAATTATGCCACAGATTAATTCACACAATTGAAAACTATCTAGAACCCCTCACTGCTAACAATGCCAAATTCATTATATGGAACAAAAATCCACAGAAAGAATAACAGCATCTGAAAGAAATATAAGCGCAAAACCAAGAACAACCATGAAAGAAAATTAGCCAACTCCCCAAATGGAAGAAATAATTAACAAAGCAAACTAAAGAAGACTTTAAAATTAAGTATAATATCCAAGAGATATTCTAGATGACATAAATAAGAAAAAAAGATATAGCTAGAATTTAAAAAATTTTTTAATGTACATTTTTTAATGTACATTTATTTTTGAGAGATACAGAATGCAAGCCAGGGGAGGGGCAGAGAGAGAGGGAGACATACAGAATCTGAAGCAGGCTCCAGGCTCTGAGCTGTCAGCACAGAGCCTGATGCAGAGCTCGAACCCATGAACCATGAGATCATGCCTTCAGCCGAAGTCAGACACTTAACTGACNTACGATTGTGATTCATGGTAAAACAGAGATCGTGAAAGGGAAGGAATAAAAAGAAATAATAGGGACACCTGGGGGGTTCAGTCGGTTATGTGTCCGACTCTTGGTTTCAGCTCAGGTCATGATCTAATGGTTCATGAGATTGAGCCCTGCTGTCAGCATGGAACCCACTTGAGATTCTCTCTCTCTCTCTCTCTCTCTCTCTCTCTCTGCCCTGCATCCACCTCACCCCACTGCCACCCCGGCACTCAAGCACTCTGTCACTCAAAATAATAAAATTTATATGTATATATATGTATATACACACACACACATACACATATATGTACATGTATACATATGTGTGTGTGTTTGTGTGTGTATATATATATAAAGAAATAATAAACATAATCAGAGTTCAAGATGTCAGTCTTCACTCCACCAGATCCCACGAAGCACACACATGGATTTTTTACAAAATCCTCCAACTATGTACATCTTATAATTTAAAGAAAACTCAAAAGCATTCAGAGAAAATTAGCTGGTTACTGATATAGAAATGAGAATAAAATTGGCAACCATGGATGCTATAAGAAAATATATTGAAAGTNCACCTCTAAATTCTTTTTCCCAGGCCCTAACAACTGTGAAATTTCTCAGTGTCTAGACATGTAAACTATTTTTGAAAGAATTATTTGAAGATATACTTTGTCAAAATAAAAATGAGTCAAGAAGAAAAAAGAAAACTAATCTAAGTCAATATTGCTGTATACTGCAACAAAACAAAACAAAAACCAACCAAGAAAAACCATTCCAACTAAATCCCCAGGTGATTTCTATCTGTGAGGGGCACACGTAGCAGAGGAAACTGAATGCATATTAGAGTTCTTGTTTCATTGGGGTCGGGTATGGAGTTAGAGGAAAACATACAGGTATTTATTCATGCTACTTGTTTATTTAAAATACATTTTTTTAATGTTTTATTTATTTCTAGGAGAGAGAGAGAGACAGCGTGAGCAGGGGAGGGTCAGAGAGAGAGGGAGTCACAGACTGAAACAGGCTCCAGGCTCTGAGCTGGCAGTCAGCACAGAGCCCGATGTGGGGCTCGAACCCTCGAACTGCGAGATCATGACCTAAGCGAAAGTCAGACGCTTAACCGACTAAGCCACCCAGGCGCCCCTTAAAATACATTTAAGTCATGTAACCAGAATTAAACAAACAGAACTAATCAGTAAATTATTTGTCTTACTCCATTTACATTACAGCCTGTTAGGTAGGTAGGCCTATCTGAAAATGGTCCCTCTATTCTTAGCATCTTTAATCTCAATTTGAAAAAGAGCTATTGAAAAAATAACAGCTAACATTTATCAAGCAATTACTTTGTGCCAACACTGTTTTAAGTACTTTATATGTATTATCTCATTTAAATCTAATAAAAATAACTGTAAGAGACATTATTTTTACTTTACTGGCAAGAAAANACAGGGTAAATAACTTGTTTAAATAAGCCAAGATCCAAACCCAGACAGTCTGGTTTTGAATCTCCTTCTGATGTACTACTTTGCTGCCATATTGGCAGAGCCTTCAGCTTTACTTATTTATTTAATAACTTTCTGAGTGCCTCTGAATTCCAAGGCAGTGAATGAGTAAAGAAGGGGGTGGAGCTAGTTAGAGGTGAATAAGACTCTGTTCCTAGCTTAATTTACCCTCTTGCAGCTAGTGGGTAAAGAAAGTAGTATGGCATAGCATTAAGAGAATGGATTTGAGCATCAGACAGAACTGGGGTTAAATCTTCACACTAGTATTTACAAGCTGTGTGCTCTTGACCAAATTACTTCATCTTCCTAAGCTTCAGTTTTAACAACCATAGAATGAGAATAACAATAGTACCTACCTCACTGGGTGGTTGGGAAGATTGAGATGGTCTATGTAAAGAACTCAAGCTATTGTTATTTTAGGCAATAAGAATGTGACTTTGGAGCCTACAGATAATTTCAAGCTGGGGAAAGTAGGGAACACTTCATGGGAGAAATAATATTTGAGCTGGGTTTTGAAGAACAAATAAGATGTTTAATACGTAGAAATGGGAAGAGGTCTATTCAGGCTGAGCTAACAGCATTGAGCACATGCACGGAGGCAGGAAATTAAATTGGATCAGATCATATAGTAGGCTATAGGAAATATTAGTAAATAAAGCTTGAATAGTAGTTTTAAATTGTGTTTTGGGGCAATAGATGAAA
>NW_027536462.1:427157-429905 GCF_008692635.1 Crocuta crocuta
AATAGATGAAAGATTATGAACTCCAGCCAGACAGAAATTCTTTGATTTTTCTCCTTAATTTTGCTGCCCTGTGTCTCATGGAATAGAACTGAATAGCAGAGAAGTTACAGGTGTTTCACATATGTTGAGACGGTAACCCCACATCTGTACCCATCTGCTTTTGTCCCCTCCTTGTCTCCATGCTAGAGGCTACAAAAAGCCTTGGTTTCCCAGTCTCCCTCGCAGCCAATAGTGGCCATGCTTCACTGTGTGACTAATGAACTATAAGCAGAAATCTATTGGAGAGCTCCTGGAAGAGTTTTGCTTTGTAACAAAAAGGACAAATAATCCTGTGACCGTTTCTTTTTCTCTACTTCATGCCTGCCATGTCTGGAGTTGCACCAACCATCTTGCGAACATGAACTTTTAGAGCAGAGGATCCCGATACAGTTGAGACATTAAACCAATTCCCCAGAAGCCACAAATCTCCAGACAACTTGTTATGTGAAAAAATGAACTCCTGTCCATCGTTAGCCACATTGTCCGTTCTTACAGCCCAAATCACTCCTAGCTGATACAATGGAAGATATTCTGGCTTTGACAATTAAAAAAAAAAAGGATAGAATTCATTTTCATTCAGGGAAAGTTTCATTTATTCTGTTTTTCTCAAGTCAGTGCCCACAGTCCTAATGATTTCGAAACCTAATCTAGTATTTGGCTGAGGTCAGACCAGAGGTGGGAAAGTCTGAATGGGCTGTGACAACTACATACCAGAGACAGATGCTTTACTGTTCAGTGGCACTATCCATCAATACAAGTTTCTGCATGCTCTCTGAAATCTATTATTTGTTCTATCTGCAAAAGTGTTCTGTTGTCAAAGAGAAAGTACTTTGGCATTAAAGAATGACCTACAGGGGCATCTGGGTGGTTCAGTCAGTTAAGTGTCCAACTTCCGCTCCCGTCATAATCTCACAGTTTGTGAGTTCGAGCCCCACCCTGGGCTCTGTGCTGACAGCTCGGAGCCTGGATCCCACTTCGGATTCTGTGTCTTCTTCTCTCTCTGCTCCTCCCCTGCTCATGCTCTGTCACTTATGCTCTCAAAAATAAATAAATATTGGGGCACCTGGGTGGCTCAGTCGGTTGGGCGGCCGACTTCGGCTCAGGTCATGATCTCATGGTTAGTGGGTTCAAGCCCCGCGTCGGCCTCTGTGCTGACAGCTCAGAGCCTGGAGCCTGTTTCAGATTCTGTGTCTCCCTCTCTCTCTGACCCTCCCCTGCTCATGCTGTCTCTTTCTCTCAGAAATAAATAAAACGTTAAAAATTTTTTTTAAAAAAAGTAAATAATCATTAAAAAAAAAGACTAAGAAAACACATATAAAGGAAATTACTGAAGAATCAACAACGTCATCATATTTGGCAATCTTATTTTGGACCTTTGGTTTAGTGAGTATGCTGCTATACCACTACCAATCTCTCAATAGTACCCAATTCAACAATCTTTTGATAACATTTAGAGGAAGTAAGTTTGGCATCCTTTGTAAGTATCAAACAAAAAACCAAAGTTATAATTCACATTTCCCGAGGAGCATTGTTTTCTCTCTAAACTTTGCTTTTGGCTTAGAATTGGGAGTTTCCTTCTCTTTTGGCTCACTCTATCTGTTCAAAAATCTCTAGAAATAGGGGGCTGACGTTTTTTGAAGTAAAAATGCATTCAATACAAATATTTCCGCTGGTTTATGGGAGAGGTGGTCACCACAGGGCTCAAGCATCCTTACATTGCCTTGCTGAGTATGCCACACTAAGGCCCAACCATCCCTGGATACCCACTGGTTTGTATAGAGTCACACATACAGGTAGCTTGGTCAGGGTGACCAAAAGATGACTACAATGTGACTGTCTGCTCCCTGGGAAAGGGAAACAGCCTTGTTTGATGCTTGCTACAGAACATGCTGAGTTCTTGGCACTGGGTTTCTCAGCTGTGGCACAATTCACTTGCGTGTAGCCTCTCATATCACATCATGAGACTTGAGGGCACAGGAACTCCCACTGCTATGCAGATGCTCCTACTGTTGCTGTGCTGTAACAAAATGTCTTGTGATTGACTGAATCCTGTTGCCTACTTTTTTGACACATGTGGACGTAGAAGTTTTACTCTGTTAGCGCCATCAGACTACCAAAAACAAACCTAGAGTGTAACAAAATCAGGTTCATTGACCCATTGCAATGAGGGAGGTCACATTAGAGGCACAATGGGACATTTTAAAAAATGAAGGATAAGATAGAGTCTTTATAGAATTTGGGGGAAAGGTAGAGTTTAGGTGAAATTTAAATGAAGCAGGAGGCTGAATGCAAGGCTGTGTGTAAAGGGACCAACATCAGCTCTAAGTGGCAAAGTATATCCTTGGATTCCTTGGAATCTACCAAGTTAGGATATATGCAGACTGTTGCAGCCAGAGCCCTATCTGAAGCTCTGCACCTAGGGTAAAAACTGCCCCTTTTTCTCTAGATCAAAGTGACTTAGATTCTCCAAGCAAGAATAGGATGTTTTTTTTTAATAAAAAATTTTTTTGACATTCATTTTTTTGAGAAAGAGACAGAGACAGAGTTTGAGTTGGGGAGGGGCAGAGAGACAGGGAGACACAGAATCCAAAGCAGGCTCCAGGCTCTGAGCTGTCAGCACAGAGCCTGACGTGGGGCTCAAACTCAGGAACCGGGAGATCATGACCTGAGCCAAAGGACGCTTAACCGACTGAGCCACCCAGGCACCCC
>NW_027536462.1:429941-430358 GCF_008692635.1 Crocuta crocuta
ATACTCTATGATTTTAGAGACTAAAGTTTCTCATTGAGCATGGCAGCAGTTGTCACCCAAAGACGGTGGTTATTATGACATTCTATAACTATAGCCTGTCCTTAGGAGAAATATTATTTCCTATTAACTGTGCAATCATAATTTTTAAACCTCAAATTCAGTTACATATATTTTTAAACCATAGTAATAATTAGCAGTGTTTTTTTTTTTTAAGAAAAAAAGGAATTTAACTTAAAAAAATAAAAAACTTCTGTCAGAATTATTTAAGACTTCGCTAGAAGTACAAAAAGCAAACATGGGGCACCTGGGTGGCTCACTTGGTTAAGCGTCCAACTTCAGCGCAGGTCATGATCTCACGGTTCATGGGTTCGAGCCCCGTGTCAGGCTCTGTGCTGACAGCTAGCTCAGAGCCTGGAG
>NW_027536462.1:430385-434695 GCF_008692635.1 Crocuta crocuta
CTTAACAAAATATGTTCTATGATTTTTAAATAAGTCATAACAGAAATCTTCTGTTATCTATGCAGAGAAGTAGTTGTTTGTTTTGTTAAAAAACAAATCTAATTTTACTTTTTTGTATATCATCTATGTAATAATTTGCAGCAAGGTATTTATATACTTTTTATTTTATTTTTTAAAGTTTTATTCATTCATTCATTCATTTAAACAAATGTGGGGCTCAAACTCACAACCCTGACTTCAGNNGTTGACCACATGTGCATTTTTAAATAAATAAATCTATCAACACCGAATATGCCCATTTTGCCACTTATACACCTTTTAAAAACTAATATACTTTCATAACAAGGTAAAATTCATATAATGTAAAATGAACTATTTTAAGGTGTACACCTCAATGACATTTAGCACATTTACAGTTCTGTGCAACTATTACCTCTAGCTAGTTCCAAACATTTTCATTACCCCAAAGGGAAACCCTATACCTATTAAGCAGTCACTCCCAATTCTCCCCTCCCTCCAGCCCCACCAACAACAATCTGCTTTCTGTCTCTACGGATTTGCCTATTCTGGGTACTTCATATACATGGAATCACATAATATATGAACTTTTGTGCCTGGCTCTTTTCCCTTGGCATGTTTTTGAGGTTTGTCCATGTTGTAGCATATACCAGTAGCTCACTCCTTTTTATGGCTGAACAATATCCTTTGTATGAATGTGTACAACATTTTGTTTATTCATTGGTTGAATGGACAATTGGGTTGTTTTCATCTTTCAGCTATTAGGAATAGCGCTGCTGTGAACATTTGTGTGCAAGTATTTGTTTACCTGCTTTACTTTTGGGGTATCTACATAAGAGTGGAATTGCCGGGTCATATGGCAATTGTTCGTATAACTTTTCTGAAGACCAACCAAACTGTTTTCCACAGCAGCTACACCATTTTATACTTCCACCATCAATGCATAAGGGCTCTAACTCTCCATGTCCTCACCAACACTTGCTATTTTCCGTTTTTTACTAGGTGAGAAATGGTATGTCATGGTGGTTTTGATTTTCATTTCCCTAACGATTAGTGACGCTGAGCATCTTTTCATGTATTTATTGGTCATCTGTATGTCTTCTTTTTGTTCGATGTTTATTTTTGAGAGAGAGCACATGATCACATGAGCAGGGGAGGGGTAGAGAGAGAGAAAGATAGAGAATCTGAACAGGCTCCACATTGTCAGCACAGAGCCCGATGTGGAGCTCAAACTCACGAACTATGAGATCATGACATGAGCTGAAGTCCGAAGTTTAACCGGCTGAGCCACCCAAGCACCCCTTTCTGTAGTCTTCTTTAGAGAAACGTCTATTCAAGTCCTTTGCACATTTTAAAATTGTATGGTTTGTCTTTGGGTGAGTTGTAAGAGTCCTGTATATATTCTGGATACTAGACTCTTCTAAGATTTATGATTCACGAAGCACAAATTTTCTTTCATTCTGCAGTTTTATTTTCACTTTCTTGATAGTGTCCTTTGATGTACAAAAGTTTCTAATCCTGATGGAGTCCAATTTATCCCCTTCTTCTTTTATTGTTTGTGCTTTTGGTATCATATTTAAGAATCCATTGTCAAATCTAAGGTCATGAAATTTTACCCCTATGTTTTCTTCTAAGAGTTTTACAGTTTTAGCTTTTACATTTAGGTCTTTCATCCATTGTTGAGTTAATTTTTGTATATAGTGTAAGGTAAGGGTCCAATTTCATTCTTTTGCATATGTATATCTAGTTGTCCAGCATCACTTATTGAAGAGACAATTCTTTCCTAATTGAATGGTTTTGGCACTCTTGTCAAAAATCTGCTGGCCATAGATATGGAGGTTTATTTCTGAATTCTCAACTCTGTTCCATTGATCTATGCTGTTGCTTGCTTGTTTAGTGACTTTTCTAAACTATTTCTGTAGAGTCTGTGTTCTTTGTCAAATATGGCTACCTAAGCCTCTGTTTTGTTAGCTTTTCTGGTCAGTATTTTGACAGTTTCTTTAAAAACAGGAGAGACAAGAGAGGAAAAGAAAGAGAAGGAGGAAGAAGAGAAGAACAAGGACAGGGGAAGAAGAAAGGAACAAGAAAAACATAAACTACTCTTCCAGTCTTCCAAGATTGGCTCATTGTGGGAGCACTTCTCCAACGCCTGGCCAGGCCATCTGCTACTCTACTTTAGCCTTCCTGATTGTATGGAGCCTGAAGACCAGCTGGAGGTAAAAGCTTAGGGTCTCCTCAGTTGTTTTATTTTTTTTGAGCATGTATCCAGCCCTGGGCACACATGTGGCTTTCCTGATTCCCAGGTATATGCAGGAGCTTCTAAAAGTCATTATTTCTCCCATATCTCCTTTCCCAATCTCTTCCTTCCTAGACTTTATGGTCTATTTGTTGTCCTGACTGTTGCCCTTGCTCCCAGGCTGCTATAGCCAATATGTGGGCCTTTAAAAGCTTTTGGCCAAAGCTGCTTGGGAAGGTGCCCCAGATCCAGGAATGCTCTGAGTTGACAGGAACAAAGGTAAACACTGTGCAGGTCCTTTAGAGAGCTACCCGGCAATTCTAAACCCACGCGCACAATTCTTTGAGAATAAGGTCCACAGTGCTCTCTTAGGCCCTGGCAACCTGCACCAAGAGTATGGACAGCTGTCCTCGTGGGTGCTCCTAATCTAGGGTGTGGGGAATCATAAATGGGCAATTTAAAATGCCACTATGTTCTCTTCCCACAGCGCAGCGGCTGTTGTCTTCACCAAGCCTTCCTCTGGTAGTTATAACTATTTGACTAGATTCCAGTGTTTTGCAAAAGCTGATTATGATAGTTTTTGCCAGCTCATTAGTTGCTTCTGTGGAAGGATTCAGCCCTGGAGTTCCCTCCTCTGCAATGTTCAGTGACATCACTCCTTAATACACCTTTATATGAATGTAGAACACTGACTTGCATTAATTTCACAGATTAAAACCAAAAGAAGGCATTCTTCTTACCTTGTAAGTCAAGGCCAGTATTTAAGTTTGTCATGTTTTCTAAAGTGAAAGAAACAGTTTATTATGTTTGTTTCTTTCTTTCTCATAGACATTTATGACTATTTGTACTAGACATTCCTAGAATATGCACCTAATAACTAAATATTTTTTCTGATTATCTTTAAAATATCCCAAATAAGGCAAAGAGAAAAAGAAAAACTGTAAAAGGAGAGAAGGAACCAGTTTCAGAATGAAATTATCACTGCAAAAGCTAAACGCCCAAACTGACATACAGTTATACACACCTACCTACAAAAGTCTGCAAGTGTTTTAACCAATAACTTCGGGCCTTGGTAATTTTATCAAGTCATACATGAAAAATTCAGTGCTTATTAATACTTGATGTATGGAAAAATAATGTGATTTCTCTTTTTTGTTTTTGTGTGTATGTGTGCGTGTGGGATTTCTCTTTTTTAGACGAGGCAGTCTACTCATAAGTTTTTTTTCTTTTTGTTCTAAAGCCCCTCTCAGATGAACAATCTTATTCATGTCAAAGTTGCCTAAAGTGACCATTTCAATTCTAAATTGTCCTCAGTGAAGTTATGCCACAAGTCAGTATGTTCATTAGCCAACAACCCCATGAGATATTACCTGAAATATCACTTACGAATGACTTGGGACCTTAACTCTAATGTTAAATCACTTCAACTGCTGACTGGATAAATCAGCAGCCTCCCGGAGGGCAGAATATTTACAAAGATCGCTCCCAAGGCCAATCTCTCATAAGTTCTCAGACAACATACAAGATGATGGACATGTAGAATACAGAGGATCGTGTTAAAAGACATATTTCATCAGAGGACACCAAAGTCTGATCAGAACTCTAAAATCCCAGAACAGAGTAACAAATCTGACACCAAAGAGCCAAAGAGATTATCAGGGTCCAGACACAGTGCAAACTCCATGTTCTCAGGGATAGAGATGCCTCAGGTGGGTAAGATGCAAGGGGCTGCAGATGTGCACATTATTACCAACTGAAGGGCAGCGAGGGGCTCGATCATACCTGGGTAAAAACTCCAAATAATCCTACCCTAATCAGCCTAAGATCACCAGGGACAAGCCTGTAGTCCAACAAACTGTTTTTAATCGACCCACTGTGATGAGGGACACCCGGGACAGCTTTGGCTGACAGACTGGAGAGCTGTTAAAGACCTGGCTGGTATGTCTGTGTGTTGAGGGAGCAAGGATGAATGGCAGCAGCTACTCTGTCTCACATGCTTCAAGCTGCTATGTCATTGGGATGGAATTATGCCCTCAACAAGGCTTGCTTTTTTGAA
>NW_027536462.1:434721-434950 GCF_008692635.1 Crocuta crocuta
AAATTTTTTTTACTGTTTATTTACTTTTGGAGAGAGAGACAGAGTGCGAGTGGGGGCAGGGGGTTGGGGAGGGGTTTGCAGAGAGAAAGGGAGACACATAATCTGAAGCAGGGTCCAGGCTCCAAGCTGTCAGCACAGAGCCCAATATGGGACTCAAATCCATGAACCGCGAGATCATGACCTGAGCCCAAGTTGGACGTTCAACCGACTGAGCCACCCAGGCACCTGT
>NW_027536462.1:435130-435517 GCF_008692635.1 Crocuta crocuta
CCTCACTTCAGAGAATGGCTGGAAGGATGTTGTGGTCTGCCCCCCACAGGTGGAAGACTCCACTATCTTTGTAGCACTCGGAGGCCCTCTGTGTGCGTGCTGATGACACTGAGCCAAAAAAATGCCTGGGATAAAGATGGGCAACCCAAACAAGGCAAAGACTGCAATGCAAGACAAAACTAAGGAAGGAAATATCAAACTCCCTCCAAAGGGACTCATAAGGCAATGTGGATATGGCTGTTCAAGCGGGGGCTAAGCAGAGAAGAGACGGAGAGGGTGAGGACCAAAGAGATTTGGTCTGGATATTGAGCTATGGGGGGAGGGGCAGCAGCCAGTTTGTCATCCACCCAGTTGGAACTGAGAGTGCCTCTGTGAAACCAGAGCCTC
>NW_027536462.1:435696-441083 GCF_008692635.1 Crocuta crocuta
TGAAATCAGATCCCTCCACAGAAATCATTCTCTTTACTGGAGGAACTAAGAAGACAAGTGGTTGCCTTAAAACAAATTCCTCGTTCAGCACCTTTACCACTTGACCATGAACTATGTATTCTGATTTCACTGCCTTTAAGGAGAAAGGGGGACTAAGGATGGGGGTTGAAATTTCTCCACCCCCAGGGCAGACCAGTCTCTAATGAGGGTACAATGAGGTGAAGGGAGGGCAAGGAAGCAGGATAAAAATTATGACTCACTTGAATGCCAGAGCTCATTCACAGCCATGCACTCAATTGGCCAGAAATGGAAATGAAATAATATGAGGAAGGGAATTAACTGTAACCATCTGAGTCTGGCTTTTCGGACCCTTGTCATATACCTCTGGTGAAGGAGGGCTACTTCTGCTTGGAGGCATCCCCTGGGGCTCTGGACTTGCTGCCACCCTGGCACCTACCCACGACATTCCATTTGCAAATGTCTGCTATTGGGCAGGCATTTGGGGAGCCTGAGTATCTTAGCCAGTACTTCCAGGTAACACTGCACCTAGATATTCTCTTAGGTTGGGTCCACTCAATGCTAACAGAGTTGGAAAGGCACAACAGTCTTTTCTCACTTCATGAGAATAGCATGCCTAGTCCCACAGGTGTGTCCTCCTCACGTGAATATATTGGGGCCACAGGTTTAGGGGCCATCATAGATCCCCCTCTTAGATCACTCACGGGGCCAGCCTCCACCTACCTAGGGACCCCACTTTCAGAGTGTCCCTAAGGGTGCTTAGGCTTGGTTTACTGATGGCTCAGCCAAACTAAAAGCTGATGATGTGTCCCAGGTGGCAGCACCTGTCTGGCCCCAACGGGTCTGGAAGAAAAATTGTGGTAAGGACCGTCAGTACAATGGGCCAACCTGACAGGCATCACCCTTGCCTTAGGCAGTACTGCTAAGGACCATCCATGTTATATGTTCAACTGACTCTCGGGCTGTGGCTAATACTCTACCTCTCAGGTCAGGCACCTGGTAATAAAGGCCCCCCTGTGGGGCTGTGAACTCTGAAAAGACATTGCTACAAGCCAATAGCACAGTCGTGTGGCCCATGCAGACACTCATGAGTCCACACCTGGGTGAGACTGAGTGGAGCCATATGGCCTATCAGGCTTCCAAGGGAGCATCTCCTTTGGAAAAGTCCCATAGGTAAGGTCAGGACTGAAAGGGTGGGAGCAACAGGAGTCTGGGACTCCGTGTTCGTGATTCCACCCGGACAATCTCTAGTCACTCCTCATCATTTTCCGCCTCTGGTCCTAGTGCTCGGGAAGGCTGACTGGCTTCATCTTAAGGTGGCAGCTGGACCACAGAGGGAAGGTGATTGCATCTGTTGCTTCTGCTACCACTTGGTTTCAGTTGTTGGGGGTGGAAGACTGCTGACCACGAGGATAAGAGTCAGTTGGTGAAATTCATGAGCTGTGGAGTATCCCTACAGTGGCCTGCTTGATAGTGGGGGAACTCTTGGTTCTACCAAGTTCCATCATGGTGCGCATCTGAAATGGAAGAACGTCTGCATGGAGGTGGGAGTCAGCTGAATGAAGGGAGACATGGTAGCTACTGACTTAGAACAAATGAACTACTCGGCCATGGAAAGAGAGCAAAATCCCTGGTACCTAACTATGGAACACCTACATCACTGTGAGATGTGTGCAGGGGAAGGGGGGGAACATTTAATGCTTTCTTTGTCCCCTTCATCCAGTACTGCAGCATCACAAAATAATCACATGGTTCACATGAGTCAAGCAGCAGCTGCAGTTGACACTATGACCCTTCTGCTGGGTTTGTCATCTCATCCCTGTGCTAGGAAAACAGAAAAACTCCTGTGGGCATGGCCAGATTGGAATTATTCCCCTGTGTTGGACACCCTTGGGATGGCAGCACTATTCAGCTCTGCCCAATGCCCTAATGAAAGCAGGACTGCTCAGCCATGCCTGACACCTCAGCTCCCTTCTCACATGTGCACCAGTGTAATCTTGTTTCAGTCTGACTGATGACGATGTGAGGGTGATCTGGCTGCGACATCTGTCACCTCAGTGATTGCCAGGGTTGATTTGGCTAATCTGGCTGGCTAGGCGGGTGTCCCCTTCCTCCCTCACTGCTCCATGTGCGTCCCTCCTGAAACCGTGCACTTGGTTGAAGAGGACAAGCTTCCCTGATAGAGGAGGACTGTTCTTCGGTCAGGGGTATAAGACTAGCATGGTCCCCTGTGGGAACCTCCAAATAAACTCTCAATTTAACTGATGAGAATTAAGGTGTTGAGCCCTTGGCCCTGGGTTTCTCACCCATGATGCAACTCATTGAACACAGGGTCTCCATCTGGGCCCATCACATCATTCCATGGGACTTGGCGACATGAGAAGCAGAGCTATCATGCCCATGTCCCTGCTATTTGCTCTGCTGACTTTTACTCTGATCACATGGTCTACTTTCGGCACCTATGGATGCCACCTATGGATGGCACCAACACCTGGCAATCTTCCAGGTTGGCGTTCTTCCCTAATGAAGATAGAACAAGGCAAGATAAGATTTTTATCTCTTAGTGATGAAGGTAATAACTATAGTCTAAATATAGTTCTTACAATTCTTTTCTTCCTTTGTTCACCCATTAGAAATCATTTATTTAAAAGATAATGAATTTTACAAAGAGGTCTCTGCACCCCCCATGTTCACTGCAGCATTATTCATAATAGTCAAGACACAGAAACAACCTAAGGGTCTGGCAATAAGTGACTGGATTAAAAAAAATGTAATATCCATCTATCTATGTATACATACACACAAACACACAAACAGAGGAATATTAATCAGTCATAAAAAAGAAGGAAACACTGCCATTTGGATAAAATTTTGATGGCAATATGCTAAGTAAAGTAAGTCAGACACAGAAAGACAAATACCGTATGATTGTACTTACATGTGGGAACCCAAAAAGGCAAAACTCATAGAAACAAAGAGTAGATTGGTGGTTGCCAGGGGCTGGGTGTGGGGGAAATGGGGAGACAGTCAAATGGTATAAACTTCCAGTTATAAAGTGAGTAAGTTCTGGGGATCTAATATACAGCATGGTGACTACAGTTAACATGTGCTATATATTTGAAACTTGCTAAGAGAGTAGATCTTAAATGTTCTCACCACAAAATTTTTTAAAAAATAACTGTGAGGTGAAAAAAAAAAGATACTGAATTTTAGCACAGCTAGAAATTTTTAAGATTATAAATCTGGGTATTTTTTTTTAGAGCTCCTTGCAAACATTCTTATTTCAAGGCCTAAAACCAAATTTGTAAAAATATTTGACACATTCATTTTTTTTTTTAATGTGTTATTTATTTCTGAGAGAGAGAGAGAGACAGTGTGAGCAGGGGAGGGTCAGAGAGAGAGAGAGAGATACAGAATCTGAAATAGGCTACAGGCTCTGAGCTGGCTGTTAGCACAGAGTCCTATGTGGGGCTCAAACTCAAAAACCGTGAGATCATGACCTGAGCCGAAGTCAGACACTTTTAAGTTTATTTATGTTTGAGAGAGAGAGAGACCAAGTGCGAGCGGGGAATGGGCAGAGAGAAAGGGAGACACAGAATGCGAAGCAGGCTCCAGGCTCTGAGCTGTCAGCACAGAGCCCGATGCNAAGGAACTTCCATGTATCCATCATCAACTTTAATAATTGTTAACCTGTTGCCCATCGTAGTTCATCTACCTCCACCAAGTTTTTTTTTAAAATTTTTTTTTAATGTTTTATTTATTTCTGGGAGAGAGAGACAGAGAGAGAGAGAGAGAGAGAGAAAGCGTGAGCAGGGGAGGGTCAGAGAGAGAGGAAGTCACAGACTCTGAAACAGGTTCCAGGATCTGAGCTGGCAGTCAGCACAGAGCCCAATGCGGGGCTTGAACCCACAAACCGCGAGATCATGACCTAAGCGAAAGTCGGACGCCTAACCGACTAAGCACCCCAGGCNGAACCCACAAACCGCGAGATCATGACCTAAGCGAAAGTCGGACGCCTAACCGACTAAGCCACCCAGGCGCCCCCACCAAGTTTTTTTTCTGAAGTGTTTTGGTAGAAAACATGGACACTTCATTTTCACATGTAAATATACGTAAGTCAACCTTAATCCCAAATAAATTGATGCAATATAATAGAACTATACTGTATAGATGAAGGAATATACCTGTCCCATTCATTCATTAAAACCAGATAGCTATGGCACTATGCTAGGTGTTAGGGACATCAGAGCGAGAGCCATGTGAGGGCAGGGAAAGACAGTAGGTTCATAGGTTATTAGGTGAAAAACCAAATATAAGAATTATTACTCCTAAGTGATGATGATGGTAATAGTTAATATATATAGATCACTTACTGTTTGCAAACATTTAGTTCTTCACAATCGTCCTCTGAGGTAAATACTATTATTACAGATGAGGAAACTGAGACCCAGAAGAGTGAAATAACTTGCTGGAGAGCATTCAGATGGTAAGTGGTCAAGCTAGAACTTTAATCTAAGTGGTCTGATTCCAGAGGCCATGCTCTATAGAAAAAAAAGAGAGAGAGAAGACTACTTTAATCTTGTGGTAAAAAGCAATATTCTTTGTTCACCAAATCATTTTCTTCCTACGCACATAAGAAGACTGTATTTCCCAGCTCCCTAGCCTTTATTTTAAAAAATGTTTTATTGAAGTATAGTTGACATACAATGTTATATTAATTTCAGGGGTACAACATAGTGATGACTACAGCAAGTGTAGTCACCATCTGTCTTCATATATTATTATAATATTATTGACTATATTATGTGGTACTTTTCATCTGTGACTTAACTATAACTGGAAAGTTGTACCTCTTAATCCCCTTTACCTAGTTCACCTATCCCTCCCTCCCTGGCTTTCACTGAAGCATTATTTACAGTAACAAAGATATGGAAGCAACCTAAGTGTCTGCTGATAAATGAATGAACAAATAAGATGTAGTATATATACAATGGAATATCACCCAGTCATAAAAGAGAATAAGGTCTTGCCATTTGAGACGACATGGATTGACCCAGTACAGAGCCTGCTTTGGATTCTCTGTGTCCCTCGCTCTCTCTGCCCCTCCCCCACTCGCACTCTCTCTCAAAACTAAATAAACATCAAAAAAAATTTTTAATTATAAAATCTTTATAAAAATATTGAAAAGTACAGAACATATTTACAATCATCTCTCTCTCCCCAGATTTAATAGACATTAATATTGTCATTTTTCCTTCACGGTTTTCTTCAGTAAACCCACTAGATATAACTAATAGCTAATAATCAATAAAGCACCACCTCATCTCTTACCCCTTTCTAGAAGTAACTAACATCCTGAAAGTGCTATC
>NW_027536462.1:441123-452327 GCF_008692635.1 Crocuta crocuta
CATTTTTTTGTACAATATATGAGTTATTTTGTGTGCTTCAAAAATGGACAGAAATAAGAAACAAAACAAATGAGTGAAGGAAAAAAAAGAAAGAGAGAGACAAAGCAAGAAGCAGCCTCTTAAGTATAGAGAACAAGCTGATGGTTACCAGAGGGGAGGTGGGTGAGGTAATGGATAAAATAAGTGATGGGGATTAAGGAGTTCACTTGTCATGACTAGCACAGGGTGATGTATAGAATTGTTGGATCACTATATTGTACATCTGAAAATAATATAACAGTGTATGTTAACTATACCAGAATTAAAATTAAATTTTAAAGAATAAAAAAATGAAAATAGAAATGGTATCAAAAAAAGTTGGTTGTTTTCATTCAGTATTGTTTTTGAGATGAATCCATGTTGGTACGTGTAGGACTAATTCCTTCATTTGAACAGTTACATGGAAATACAGTAATATACTTATCCATTCATCTACTGAGACAGTAGATCGTATGGTTTGGCTTCTACAGGGCTGCAATTAAATCCCTTATACATTCCTAATATCAAATAGCCAAGGGAGGCCTCCCTGAGGATTCCCTCATTTAAGATGACACTGGAAGGATGAGAAGCCAGCCACATGTGAAGAGCTGGGAAACAAGCGTTTGCCATATCTGGAACAGTGGACAAGACCCAATACCGTAGGAACAGCGTGTCCTAGACCCAGCGTGGTTACAGGTGTGGTGAATGAAGGAAAGAGTGACAGGAGATAGCAGTGGAGAAGCAGGTAAGGATCACCACAGTAAGAAGTTTGGGTTTTCTTTTACAGGCAAAACAACTAAAGTGTTCTCATTTTTTTCTAGGTTGGTCAGACCATACTCAGTATTGTGAGTGCCTTCCCTCAACTTCACCGTGAACGGAGGAGCTATTGAATGAATGCAGTTACCGCTTTTGCTCTGTTTTAGAGGAATTAATTGCAGCATCTCACAAAAAGGAAAAAAAAATTACTTTTCAATTCCTTTCCTGCTCATTGGTGTCTGAGGGGCAGCCGTATGTTTCAAAATGAAACTATACTGATCACAATTTCATTTTTCCAGCAAGAGGGCTTAAAAGGAAATGTTATTTTATTTTTCCATGTTTCGCAAACAATTTATTAAAATCAGATTGGTTTCATGAAAGATTTCAAGTGTTTAGATCAATTGAAGAGCCAAGGAAGTATCAAGCTGCTGGTTCTGAAACTATCTGAAGTGTGACAGAATCTGGTGATGACCAAATAGAGGAACAATTAGAAATATGTGAAAGAATTATGTATATATACTACAGTGCCAAACACTGTACTGTAGGTTTTAAAATTATAAATTATAGGATTTCCAAAAGTGATCTGGATGTGAGTCATTCCTTCAGTAACTGAGCCAAACATGCTAACATTTTTTTCTTCTTCCCCATTCATTTTTTCTACTAGCACTTCCTGTATTTGTTTAGTGGCTACATTATCAGCTTGGGGTGGGGGGGTATCACCTCTTTCAGGAGCTTTCATTTATATTACTTCCCTAATCACCAACAATTCAAACACAGCACGTTTCACAGTTGTATTCCTAGATTTTTGCCCTATTTTCCTTTAGAATATCCTTTTTAACAGGTACTTTTCAATTTTTAAAGGTATCTATTGAAACTCACAGAAATTTCCAAAGATTTTGATCTGATGGAGGTGGGTGAAATTTTCTCTATCCTAAAACAATTTTTTCATCCAATTAATTTTTTTCCTTTTATTTGCATGCTGATTGCGCGGTCTCTAGGTAGAACCTTACTGCCAAATAGAACGGTATACCAAAAGACATGGTGTAAAAATAACCATGTTTTGTACAATAAGGCAGAGTTAAAATCCTATCTACATCACACAGAATCAGATCTGAGAGTTAGAAAAGACCTTAAAGACTATCTTGTACAATCACCTATCTTTCCTGTGTATGTGATCACCAGGTGTGTTTGTTTTTAACTCAAGCCAGTAGTTTTCAAGAAAGGGGGAAAATCTTCAATAAAACAACTCAAATGGTACCATCTAGCTAACATAAAAATTTGTTCCCTAAAGTAGCTTGCATCGAGAGGAATGATAGACTCTGCCCTCCAGCAAGGGGTGTTAAGTAATACTAACGTGTTTTGATAAGTAGCATGATATTGCGTGTAAGTGTGTTTTAATGTCCCAAAAGAGGGAGCAAGCGACTATACTCCAAAGGTTACACCTTTAGAAGACAGGTAAGTGGCCTTCAAGAAGGACTGAGAATTACACAAGTGGACAAGAGTAAGATTATTTTAACCTTAAAGAACAGCAAGGGCATCTCTTACACCTAAGAGTTACAGATAGGAATCTGCAAAAAGATGTCTGAAAAAAGTGTGGCAGTAATTGACGCTTTTTGACAATGGATTTCTACCTTAGTTGCACATCAGAGTCACCTAAGAAGCTTTTAAAAACCCGCAAGCCGAGACCTCACATCAAACCATCTAAAGCCATATGTCTCAGCGTGGCTTAAGTATTGTTTCAAGCCCCGCCCCCGCCCCGTGATTCCACCTTGCAGGCTAGGTTGAGAATCACTGTTTTAAACCAGGCAGCAAAGTATTAAACGTGGATTTTAAAGGGGAAAAGTGGAGGCAGAACATAGGCGAAAAACTGAAAACCCTGGGAGGGCAGGGCGTCTACTGCAAGGGCAGGGACAAGAAAGAAGCGAGTAAGAGACAGGGGTGGAGGATTTAAGGGCTGTTTCTGTAATAGAAACTCCCGGGATTTGGGGGTCGGTAACGAGATCGGCATACATCCAACTCCATGAAAGTGAAGTTATTCTGCCAGCAGTCCTGCTCTTATCCCCATCCTATTTTCTCACATCTTTTCCCACAGTTAAAAAAAAAAAATGACGGAAACGTTTTCTATCCCACGAAAGGCGCATGAGCAGACTGTGGGAGGAGCAAAGAGCTGAGAAGCCACCAGAGCGCAGCCGCAACAATTTCTTCGCGATTCCAGAACCACAACTCACGAACACCTTGGGAAGGAGCCTCCCCAGCCGCGTTCGCGCCGCACTGGGGAGCGCTGATAAATACCTCAGGGTACATTGGAGCCTTTTAAACACCGGAGAGCGGCGAGGGCAAGGGCGGGGCAACTACTGACGTTCTCGGTGACGTCCCTGGCTCCGCCCCCCCAACAGCTTCCGGCNCCCCCTTTCCCGCCCAGCCGGCTTGGATAGGCTCGCACCTCCCTCTCCCCAAGGGGCTGCTGTTTTCTCCTTTCCTCTGGGCTACTTAGTCTAGAATTTTTGGACTCTTGGGGCTCAGGGAGATGGAGGAAAAGCTTTGCATTTGGGTCTTTCTGGAGATGAAGCAACGGACACTTATTAATTATGCATGTTAGACTTGCACTGAAAATCTCATCTTTGGGATTTTTGCTCGAGTTGCCAACAGAACCCTATTAATTTCTTGGTAGGAAGCTTTTTACCTGAAAGCCCAAGATTAGGGTTTAGGAATACATAATATTCGAATTCCCAAAGACAGGAAATCTATTTTACAGCGTCTTGACGGTACATTTTAAATGTAGGTTGTAATTGCTTCTGACCAAGTTTGAACTCAGGAGATGTGTATAAAATAATCCCAAATTTTGGATTCCAAGGTGTTTGTTTGTTTTTTCCTGGAATGTTTGAGAGTGTTCTAAGTCTTAACGCGTTTAGTGTAAGTAAAAGATGTAAGTGGTCTTCTGTTAATGTCTTCTGGAGTATGAAGGGAGTTTATAGATCACTACCAATGAAAGACCTTGGGGCATGATTAGGATGTTAATCCCTTCAGAATAGGATCAGAATACACTAATGATTTTTAGGGTGTGAAGAAGAAAAGGCTTTATAGAATTGCGGGTATATGTACTTTAATTACTGTTTTACATTTTTAAGTTCAGGTTCAGAAAAAGTAAGAATTTAAAAGTTTTTAATTAATGTAGCTTTTATCTGTGATCTGTTGTTAGATTGCGTTTTCAAGTGGAACATTAATTTGTTACTGGAGACTTAAAATATTTGTTTGCAGGTGACTGAAAGAGTTAGAATAGGTTTCCCTTATTCTTGCAAACCGTCATTCTCAACTTGGATATGTTGTACTTTATTGAATGGAAAACAGAAAGACTACCCCTGCCTAATGAGAAACTTAAAATAGCTGTCATGATGAGGTGTTATTGTAGTAATAACCTCTCTGAACCAATTGCTGGTTAATTTCATAAAAATTTTAGAGTATCCATGAGAAAATGTCATATATGTAAAAGGTCACCTATCCAATGTATAGCTATGGAAAAATGTTGAAAACTCCTATCAGTGGTTGCGTACTTTGTATAATCTGTGTTTTCATAGGGACTTGTAGAAATTCTTTGAACTATACTGTGTTCTTGCTATTTTATGGCTTAGTTATGAAGAGAGAAACATCTGTTTTACTGCTGTTGAATAAGTACATAGTTTTAATCCTGCATCCTTTATATGATGATGATTCCCATATTTCTGTCTCTAGCAGAGACCTCTCCTCTGGACTCCAGACTCTATATCCAAATGCATACATTTATTTATTATTATTATTTATTTCTAGGAGAGAGAGAGAGACAGCATGAGCAGGGGAGGGTCAGAGAGAGAGGGAGTCACAGACTGAAACAGGCTCCAGGCTCTGAGCTGGCAGCCAGCACAGAGCCCGACGCGGGGCTCGAACCCACGAACCGCGAGATCATGACCTAAGTGAAAGTCGGATGCTCAACCGACTAAGCCACCCAGGCGCCCCGAAACGCCTACATTTAAATACCTAATGGATATTTCAGGGTACCAAGTCCAGACCCAAACTCCTGTTTCCACTTGACCTGCCCCACACCTTTCCTGTCTCGATAAAGAGTATCTCCATTCTTCTGTTGTTGCTTAGGCCAAAAGTTTGGGGTAACTCTTGGCTCTTCTTCCAATCCCACACCTAGTACATCAGTAAGTACTGATCATCTCTGACTTCAGAATCTGACCACAACATTTCCATCAAGGTGAAATCCTTTGCCCCTGTTAACTGCAGCAGTCTGCCAGCTGATATCTCTACTACTACCTTGCCCCTTTACAGTTTTTGTCTTCTGTAAGATAGCATGATCCTTCTAAAACTGCTCTGCTCACAACTCTCCAGCAGTTCTCCATCTATCTCACTTACAGTAAAAAGGTTTTATAGTCCCCTGAATATGGAGTGACCATAAAAGTTATGGTCCAAATCAGGACACTTTTGAGCATGAAAGGTGGTGCTGTTAATAATAATGTTGGAGCCAGGACTGTCTTGGGCAAACGAGGGTATGTGGTCTGTGCCTTCTCTGCCTTACCTCTTTATCCTCATTTCCTAATATGCTCCTCTTCCCTTACTCTGTTTCAGTCACATTGCCCTTCTTGATGTTTTTTCATAGTGCCAGGCACACTCCCACCTTAGAGCCTTTGCTCCTATCCCAGAAATCTGTGTGGTTTGCTTTCCTCTTTCCTTTAGGTCTTCATTCAGATAGAACCTGTCAGACTTTCTCTGATCCCACATGAAAAGCACTCAGCCCCTGCTGTCCATTCTTAACTCACTGCTTTGTTTTTCTCTTAATTGCTACTGGGTACTCTTAGTTTATTGTATGTCTTCCCTACTGGAGGCTCCATGAGGATGGGGGTTTTGATTTGTTTGCTATATTCCCTGGGCCTAGAACAGTGCCTGGCACATAGTCGGGGATTAAGTATTTATTCATTTAACACATCAACAAATGAAATTATAGAATTGTCATTGCAGACCATGGAGTATTTAACAGGAAAATACACTGTTGTTTTTAATACGCAGGTATGGGGGCGCCTGGGTGGCTTAGTTGGTTAAGCGTCTGACTTTCACTTAGGTCATGNTTTGGGAACTTGCCTTGGAGTTCCTGAATCTTGTAGTTCCCTTGTTCCAGGTGGAAGCTGTCAGAATTAATGTATGGATGTAAAGCTAGTGTTCTAGGTATACTTTATAAGAATCTTATTTCTGCCGCATTTGATGCTTGTCTGTGAGCTATTGAAAGTAAAAAGGACCGCCTTCACAATTTCAGTGGTTTGATTTTGGCTATGGATTTCTGGTTTTTTTTCCCTCTACTAGCCTACCCCAACCTCCTTACATGCTCTCATCTAAGAGTTTATACTCTGCCTTGACTTTTTAGGGATGTAGGTTCTACTTTTCTTTTTTCTTTTTTTTTTTAACCTGTTTTAATTAAAATTTAAGAATGCTAAGATCTCAGTCATGTAAACTTGTCTTATCACACTTCGGTGTAAATAAGTTTCTGTGACTTCCAAAAATTTGCGTTTTAGCGCTTTTGCCCCAAATGGTGGATTCATTATTCATAAAGCAATTTTAAATAGATTAGGAGGAATTGGGTTAGGAGGAATTGGCGGGTGGGTGCAGGCAACAAAGCCTAATCTTTGTCCCCGAAATGATACCACCTCTGAAATGAGGTGACCCTTTTAGGGTGTCCGGGGCAGGTGGAAAGACCTAGAACAGTGTTTCCTGTTCTTTCTACCCACAAAGGCTCCCCTCTTTTGTTTCTCTCAGTCTCTTAAGCACACACAAGCATCCATGGCTCTCATTCTTTGCCTCCCTTGAGGCTGAGGGTTGTGACTCCTCCGGGAGTGTTCTCAGGAGCTTTCACATGTAGAGGAACTTACCAGTAGTTGTTTTTACTTTAAGTCTTGTAAGGCCTTAATGTCTGCTTCATCTGATCTGCTGGCTCTTCCAGCTTCTACCCAGTTTCCTTTATCACAGGATCATAACTTCAACTTCTGTGTCACTGTCTACTCTCAGAATTGTAGGTATCTACAAGCCAGAACCCATTTTAATAGTTTCCCCTCCTTGTGCCTTGAATCTCTGGTTTTATTGTTTCTGCACCTGTGGCCTTTGGGTGGGGCTGGGAGAGGATCTAAGTAGTTCGGTATGTGTTCTTGAAGAAGTGATTAGATGTAGAGGAGGTTTTAGAGTTGCTCAGGCCATTGAATCTTGGGCCATGGGAGAGAGGTTTCTAGAATGTGGTGATTCATGAGGCACATAGGGACCTTTGTAACCATCAGTGGATGTGAGAGTGTTAAATGGTATAATTTAACAGGGAAAATGGTGACATTGGTTGTTGGCTGTTGTACCAGAAAACTAACAAAAACAAACCAAACCTCACTGGAGTTGTTTAAAAGTAATCATTTACGTGGGGCGCCTGGGTGGCTCAGTCGGTTAAGCATCTGACTTCGGCTCAGGTCATGATCTCGCAGTCCATGGATTCAAGCCTGGCATCAGGCTCTCTGCTGACAGCTCAGAGCCTGGAGCCTTTTTCAGATTCTGTGTCTCCCTCTCTCTCTGTGCTCCTCCCCAGCTCGTGCTCTGTCTCTCTCTGTCTCAAAAATAAATGTTAAAAAATATTTTTTTAAAAAATAAAAAAAATTAATCATCATTAATCATTTACAGCTAACCACGATGCAACATCATAATTGCTATAGAACCCTTGGCTGACACTGGTCCTTTTGTGTACTTAGCTCCCAGTTTTGCCCACCCTAACAAAAAACGTGGAGAGGTGATTACTTGGAAGCAAGGTTCCATTGGATACAGGGGGGCTGGCAAGTAGTGTTCTGCATCCGTGACTATTTTGGTTTTAAAAGAGTATTTTCCTTGGCTGTGATATGGCAGTGTGCTTAATGTAAGACTTGAGCTTTTTAAATGTTTGAGGTTCATGTAATACCTTTTGGAGCATTTTGATTGGAGAGGAGCATTCCTTTGATGTTTTTTTCCCCCCTTGTAGCCATATTGCTGGAAACTCATTAAAAAAAAAGGTAGGTAGCCACACAAACCTGTAGTGGCTATTTATCCAGTTCTTCTGAAACACTAAAATATATAATAGAGTAAAAATAAAGACTATTATCATATTTTGGTGAATGTATGCATATATTTAGTCAATTTCTTTTGTGTTTTGTCCTTAGACTACCAAGGAAATCTGATGTGGAAAGGTAAGTATGAAAAAAATTTTAAATCTGTTTCTGTGTTGTTACATCTATGAGAGAGAGAGAAAGTGTGTGTTGGGGCGGGGAGCATGGCAGGACTGTGGATTGGAAACCTAGGCCCAGAGAATCCAGGGTGGTGTTTCATTCCATTTGTTTAGGGAGCCCTGGGAAATGTGATTTCCTCATCCTTGACAATTCTTGGTATGAGACCAGCTCTGGACTTTCTGTTCTAGAAACCTTTGTTGAGTCACTGACCAGGTCAAGTACCTGAGGGGAGTAGAAAGATGTAGAAAGCTTAGAACTTAATAAAGAAGCTGAGGAACAGATTCACTTTAGAAAGTTGGCTGCTAGTTTACCATTTGCTACTATGATGCCAGATATCTTTAGAGAATTGACATTTGCCTACTGCTGTTGCTGCTTTACAGTTGAGATCATTTTGATTGAGTTGGAGTTTGGGGCTTAAGACATAACTAAACACCAATGTTTCCATAGGCCAAGGGAACAAGATAGATTAAGGTTTCAAGATAATCCTGTGATGGAGATTTAAATTGTGGCTATAGTATAGACTACTTGACTGTATCTTTGGCACTAATGCTCCTTGATTTTTTTTTTTCTAAAGACCAAGTCACTAGGGAGGATTTATTAGTGACTATGTTCCATCCCCACTACCAGCTCTTTCTGATGCGGTTAGATTGAAAAGGCAGAGTTGTGGAGACCGTTGAAGCATACCTTTTTTATGGTTTAGCTGGTCAGTTTTAAAGAAAAGAAATGAGAATCTGGATTTCTTCTGTCCACTCTGCGGTAGGAAGGGAAATGGGGCCTTGGAAAACAGTCTTATGTGGCTTATCACCTGAGATTGCGTGGTGCCAAAAAAAATCACGTTATGATATTTACAAAGCTGGCTGTTTGCTTTCCAGTACAGGAGCTCATTTGGGAAAGCAAGTTAATAATATACAGATATGCTTGCTCTAGGAGAGCGACCTCACCTGCTCTGTAAGCTGTTGCCGAGTTAGAATGATGGTACAGAGTCTCCTAGCACGGAGGTGGCTGCCAGGTCTTAATGTACATTGAATATTTCTGCTGTGTTCCGGTCGTGCCTGTGATGCTCTGGTCATTTTATCTCTTTAAGATCCTTCACAGACACTGGCAAAGAGTCATAATTGTATCTGGGGCCTTGATTCTTCTCTTTATACTACCACTGATCCTATTGCTGGCTGAATCTTAAGCCTTTCACGTTGTTGGTGGGCTCCATACACATGCTCTCACTAGGAGTTAGACTCTATAGTTGTCAGGATTATTCTTCAACAGAAACTTTTTGGGTGCATTGCCTCATGATGTTGCTCTTGGTGAGATGCAAAGATGTGGGTTGGATCTGCAGGTCATTGAACAGCTGTACTGTGACTAATATAGGTCAGAGTCCACTTGGAAGGAAGCTGATGTCCTGCTGGGTCTGTCATCAGTCCTGGCCTGTTGAATTTTTTTTTTCAGTATCTTAAACTATGAAAGGATTTTCAGTCTTATTTTTAGTAGTCAACTTACTTTCCTTAAGTAAGTCCTTAATGACATGTGTCCTTTCCTTTGTTTTGATAATTTAATATCTAAGTTTGTCATTGAAATTAGTTTGGTAAAGAGTTGGATAGTTCTTTGATTATTCAGCTTTTTAAATCATGCTTTTGCAAGATCAGAAATGGACCCTTCCTTGCTTTTGTAGAAGTAAGACAGTTTCAAGTTTTGAGAAAGATCTATTTCAGTTCCTTTCTTATACTAAAAAGGTTGTCATTTCATATCTCATAACCTCAGTTCTGAAATTCCTAACTTCTAATTTGATCTCCTCTGTAACCTGGGTAACTTCTATATTGTACTTTTATATATTTTAGTGAGCAACTTTTATTGTCCTGCACAATTCATTTTTAAAATGTAACTCTGATTCATTGCTAAAACATTCTATTAGATTCATTCCTCCGAGGTAGAAAATTAAAAATGCAGGCAGTGTACAAAATGTGACAATAATTCATATGGAGGTAAATATTTTAGGTGGTTCATTTTGTTGTAATGGTTATAAACAAAGATTGAGTCATATTTTAGTTCAGATGAAATAAATTGTTAAATATTCTTTTCAACTATGTTTATTCATTAAGAATTGTTTTGTTTTATAGGAAAATAGAAATAGTGCAGTTTGCTAGCCGGACACGTCAACTCTTTGTTCGATTATTAGCTTTAGTAAAATGGGCTAATAACGCTGGCAAGGTGGAAAAATGTGCGGTGAGTTAAACTTTTGATTGTTTTTTTATATTAAATAACTTTTTGGAATATTAATTTATAATAGATATAGCATCTGATTTTAGATTATCTGCTGATTTGTTTGAGAGACATTACTTAAGTGAGTAATCCTATTTCTTTATGAAAATGTGTAATATATTTCTGTAGAAACTTAGTATTTGATTACCTGGCTAGAAAAGAGCAGGCCGTATCTGGAGACATTAGAAGACATTAAAGACAAGACTTGAACTAAAGGGGGAAAACAGCTTTACATTTGCATACTCCCTTAGAGTCTGCAAAGTTCTTCCTTGAATTTTGCCTATTAATTCTTGAAAACCCTCTCAGTTTGGCAGAGTCAGTATCTTCTTCTTGTTTTACAGATAAGGGAATAAGGTTTTTAGAAGCTAACTGGCTTCAGTCAGGGTCACAGAGCTGGTGACAGCATTTATTATCTGTTGGCTCTTCATACCCTTAGTATACACATTCATTCTCCATACCTTTAGTAAGCACAGGTATAGGGTATGGTGGATGACACCCAAGTAAGGCACAGCCCCTGCCCTCAAGAAGCTCTCAGCNCCCTAAAAAAATATTTTTAAATGTTTATTTATTTTAGAGAGAGAGAGAGAATCTGAAGCAGGCTCTAGTCTGCGAGCTGTCAGCACAGAGCCCAACACAGGGCTCAAACCCACAGGTCATGAGATCATGACCTGAGCTGAAGTCAGACATTTAACGGAACCACCCAGGCGTCCCAAAGCCCATAGTCTTTTTGACTGTTACATCACTCTTTTGAATTCAGAAGAGTGACATGCAGTGAGATGTACCAAAGATACTAAAATTTGTGCCTCCCCCCACCAAAAAAAAAGAAAAAGTTTTAAGCTGTATTTAAGAAGAGTAAAGGAAAAATATCAGTAGGGGTCTTCTGTTAGCCTGTTGAGCTCCTAGCTTGGGGAGGATGGTACC
>NW_027536462.1:452351-458102 GCF_008692635.1 Crocuta crocuta
ATACTGATGCTCATATTCTTTATTTTTCCATTCAATTATGTAAAAACATTAAAAAAATTTTTTATCAGCTTTAATAGATAAAGGCAGAAAAAACTTTACATTGGTTAAGTTTTATTTGAGTCATTTTTAAATTCTCTTAAAGTTTACTAGACTTCTTGGATAAATTAAAATTAGCAGCTACCCACTAAGTAGAGAGGTACCATAATTTTCTTTTTAGCACTCTGACAAGCTAAGTCGAGAATATTTTTAGAGTAATTTTATATTTGCAAATCTATCAGAGTTTACCTGTTTCATAAAATCCCACTTCAGAAAGGAATCTACAGCACAGTTGTCTTTCTGCACGTGATTTCTTGACTTCTCACCTCCATTGTAGCCACTGCATTCATTGCCCTTACTAGGTTCCTTTATCGTTAGACCCCAAGCTTGTGTGAAAGTTGCTAAAGTGAAAGGAGAAAAGGGGCTGTGTAGAAGTTGTGAATTTTAAATTCTAGAAGAATAATTGTTTTAAGTTAAATATAAAACCCAATCTTCATTGAAGTCGATGCTTGATTCGATCTCTACCAACTAAGCTAGTGATCAGACTGGAAGAATTCTACCAAGACACGTTCTAGTCACATATCTTTTGTCTGTAGAAGTAAGCTGTCCTCTTTCTATATAACATCAATCAAAGGTTTATTTAGAGGGACAATATTTGGTACTGTTTATATTCCTCATGGGGGGGACATTATTTTTTATTCATCAGTTGTCTCTTGGTACCAAAGGGAAGTTAAAGTTTATATTCAGAGGGTCTTTCAGACACCGTAAAGCATCATGTGAAGAATAGTTTTGATCTTACTAATAAACAAGACTCATTCCAAGCTTATTTTTCAGAAAGTTTTATAATTCATTGTTCTGGAAATTTGGACACCAAATGTAGTAAATCTAGTTTGGCTGAAATGAAGAAGCATGGTATACTATTTCTGAAAAGCCTGGGGTCTCTTCTCAGTAATCACTTAATTTGGGGCAGTCTTTTCTTAAAGATGTTTAAACTTACAGTGAAAAGTTAGGTGTCACTGAAGTAGATCAAATCCAAGTGTTCAATTTTTCAAATCTGGTGTTAAATCCCTAATTATATCATGGGTATATCAGTGACCTGTTTAATACTACTGAGTTGTGTTTCAGTAACATAATGTCAAGGAAAATCCAAAACACTTGGTTTTAATATTGAGCCATATTGTAATTCATCTTCATCTTTGGTTCAAAGTAGAGCATTCTTCTATTAGTTTTTTGAGTTGACTGTTCAAATAAATCACATTCTGAATGAAGTCTCATATTGAACTTCTACAAACCTTTGGTATTTTTGTTTTGTGAATGTAGATACAGATGTGTTTTGTCAGATGTAAGGTCCATCAACTGAAGAATTAGAAGATTATTCATGTTTTAACTCTTCTTTTCTCAACCTAATGATTATTTAACTAGTTTCATTTATCTTAATAGATAATCTTTAGCCATACCAGACACATTAAGTGTGTAGCTGAGTGTGTAAATACATAGTTTGTAGAATTCTAATGGTGAAACAGTCTGGATAATGTTTTATGTAAGAAAAAGAGAAAATAATCCTGTTCCCTAGAGCTTTTTGAGAGACAGTTTTATTGAGATATAATTCACATGCCATGTAATCCACCCATCTAAAGTGTCCAATTCAATGGTTTTTAGTATATTCAGATATGTGCCACCATCACAGTCAATTGTAGAATGTTTTCATCATCTCAAAAAGAAAACACGTACCCTTTCACTGTCACCCCACGTGCCCCCCACCCCAGTCCTAAGCAACCACTCATCTGCTGTCTATAGATTTGCCTACTCTGAACATTTTGTATAAATGGGATCATGATAATGGAGTCTTGTGTGACTGGCTTGTTTCACTTAGCATGATGTTTCCAAGATTCATTCATGTCGTAGTACTTCATTCCTTTTTATAGTTGAATTGTATGGATCAAAAGGTATGCTACCTTTTGTTTATCAGTTTATGGACATTTAGGGTGTTTCTAGATTTTGGCTATTAGGAATAATGTTGCTGTAAACGTTCATGTACAAGTTTCTGTGTGGACCTATGTTTTCATTTCTCTTGGGTATAACCTAGGAGTGGAATGGTTGGGTCATATGGTGACTATGTTTAATCACTTGAGGAACTGCCGGCTGGTTTTCCAAAATGGCTGTACCATTTTACATTCCCACCATCGATATATGAGGGTTCTAGTTTTTCCATGCTGACACTTGTTATTGTCTGACATTTTGATTTTAGCCACCTTAGTAGGTGTAAAAGTGGTATCTCATTGTGGTTTTGATTTTCATTTCTCTGTTGACCAATAATGTTGAATATTTTTCATGTGCTTTTGTCCATTTATATATTTTTCTTAGAGAAATGTCTACTTAGTGCTCAGTTAAATTTGAAAGGAGAGTGTTATTAATCATGTAACAGCTGGCACATGAGTGCTTTAAAAAAAACATGATGATCATTAGGGACCTATATAGTTTCACTAATAAGTTGCTTAAAACTAAAATTTTCTGTTTATTCATTAGATTTCTGAGTCAGTGGAGCTTAACTGAAGCTAGTGTATTTTGAATCGAGCCAAAGTAGTTTGGAGAGTGTTTCATTAATTACCCACGTTTAAGGTGGAGCCATGTGGGCTGGGTGAACTGTGGTACCCCCACTAGGGTTGATGCATACCCTATGCATCACCCAGTTCACCCTGGGTGAACTGTGGTACCTCTTCCCAGAGGTAGGTCTTTGGTATTCTTTAGCCTTGGCTTTGGTCTGATAAACATTTTTACAGTGTCCTGATTAGAGACTTGGGATGATCTAACTCTGAGTAAAAGGCAGCTCAGAAGTTGAGAGGAGTAGGATTCAAAATGGTTTTTTAAAAAAAAGTTTTTTTTAATGTTTTATTTATTTCTGAGAGAGAGAGAGCGTGAGCAGGGGAGGGTCAAACAGAGAGGAAGATACAGAATCTGAAACAGGCTCCAGGCTCTGAGCTGGCTGTCAGCACAGAGCCCGACGTGGGGCTCAAACCCACGAACCATGAGATCATGACCTGAGCCGAAGTCGGACGCTTAACCAACTGAGCCACCCAGGCGCCCCCAAAATGGTTTTAATGTGTTAAAATCAGATTACAGTCCTGCTTTAGTTTCAGGATGGAAAAAGGAGACCTTGCTTGGTAGAGATTCATGTACAAAAAGATCAAGGCCTTTTAGTGGACTCTAAGCTTGCTGTGTGTTAGCACTCTAGTGGCTGCTAATAAGTTAATATTGGTGGCACTGATAGAAATCCATTTTAGTCATCATAGAAGGTAGCATTTCTGGGCCGTTGAAGAGTTAGAAGAAACATTTTTTGATTCCAGTGTCTCTCACTGTTGGCTGTCTATTTTTGGGCGTGGGCCTTTTTGTTTTAAATGTTTGTTTATTTTGAGAGAGAGAGCAAGCCTGTGTACATATGCTCATGAGCTGGGGAGGGACAAAGAGAGGGGGGAATGAGAGAGAATCCCAAGTAGGCTCCGCGCTGTCAGTGCAGAGCCCCACTTGAGGCTCCATCTCATGAACTGTGAGATCGTGACGTGAGCCAAAATCAAGAGTTGGCCACTTAACTGACTAAGCCACCCAGGCGCCCTTGTCTTAACCTAAGTCTCAATTTTCTCATCTCTAAACTGATAGGAATTATCTGGTTTTGTCTATTTCCTGGAGTTGTGAAGATTAGATAATAAAATGAGTATGGAAATACTGACAAAGTATAGGGCATTGTGTGCTGGTATCAGCTGTGGGTTTGATGTGGTATTAATTCTGGATACAATGTTTTAAGTTGGCCACTGATAAATTGGAGCATTTCCAAGGCAGCAGAACAAGGGTGGTAAGATAAACATTTGGAGATGTAAAGACTAAATTGAAGTGACTTGGAATGTTTAGCTTGAAGATAGGGTGGGCTTTCCTCTGTTGGAAGGACATGAGAGACATTACTGCTCCAGAATAGAAAAGTTTCAAGGAAGTAGTTTTGAGCTCCATGATGAGCTCTACTAGTTCAGAAATGCATTCAATGGAGAATTGATGGAAAGGATTTCTGTTTGGGGTGTGAAGCTGGCCTAGATCTCGTTTAATAGATAAGTATTTTATATGTTCTAGGCACTGGTCTGAAGGTTTTGTGTGCAGTAACTCTTGCTCCTCAGAACAACCTTGTGAGGTTGGAAATCATTATCTTTATTTCACAGTTGGAAAAACTGAAGCACAGAGAGGCTAAGTAACTTGCCTAAGGTTATAGGGATAATTGCAGAGTTTAAATGGAGACTGAGGCAGTTTGGGTCCCAAGAGGCCATGCTTTTAACTACTTCATTACCAGCCAACTCTAGAAGTCTGTAAGAGTAAAAAGCATTTTATTCTATTTATTTTTCATAATTTCTGATATGTATGTGTAATGTTAAGGATGGAGAAACAAATTGGAAAACCTTTTACTTAAAGTGAAAGTTATTGGTTTTAATGTCAAATACAAATGTATTAAATATTTCTTCACATTACTGGGAAGTTTTTTGAGGAAATATTTTGAAATATGGAAAACTTCTATTAATATCCCTCAGAGTTTACTTTGTAATGAATAAATGATACTTGAAGTGCAAAGCAGCTAGCTCTCAATGAAGCTTAATACATTTACCCTTTACTTTAAAGATGATTTCAAGCTTTTTAGATCAGCAAGCCATTCTGTTTGTGGACACTGCTGATCGCCTGGCCTCATTAGCTAGAGATGCCCTAGTCCATGCACGCCTGCCTAGTTTTGCCATCCCGTATGCCATTGATGTACTGACTACTGGATCTTACCCACGACTGCCCACTTGCATTAGGGTAAGTGTGTTGCTTACCACTCCTGTTCTTAAAAGTTAATGACTTTGGCATTGGAGTCTATTGTGTTATTATTAAATTGTTCAGCAGAACAGTTGTTCTATATACACATTTTTAAGTTTATTCATTTTTGAGAGAGAGAGTGGGAGAGAATAGGGGAGAGAGAGAAAGAGAGAATCCCAAGTAGGCTCCAAGCTGTCCATGTAGAGTCGGAGGCGGGGCTCACAAACCATGAGATCATGACCTGAGCTGAAATCAAGAGTTGGATGTTTAACTGACTGAGCCACTCAGGTACCCCTGTTCTATATTTTTAAAATCAAGAGTTCCTGTAATTCACTTTTTTCTCTATAATTAGAATTGTGGTCTTTTGAAATACATTGAGGCCAGAATGCGAATAGCTGTCAAAATAGGTGTGTGTGTGTGTGTGTGTGTGTATGTGTATGTGTATGTGTGTGTGTTACAGGGTGGGGGGAGTAAACAAGTGCAAGTTAACTTACATCTATTTCAGATGTGGAAAGACCGGATGCTAGTTGCTCTTTGGAAATTTTTTTAAGTAATGTGGTAATTGTTTATTGACTTGGTTCTATTGTATTTTATACTTTTAAGAAGTGAAAGTCATCTAGTGACATGAACTTGGTTTCATAAATAGAGCATGAAGAAGATCGTGTTGCATTACCATCTCAGCTGGGTGGCACTCTGATGCATGATAGTTAAGGGGCATGTCACTATTATTGGATGTAGATTGCAGAAATGAGTGTTGAGATCCTCTTGGGTGACGTATGAAAATATTATGTTAAGACAGGTGCAGGTAAGAGTTGTGTCTCCTTGTACATTGTTATAAAATCACTGAATTTTTTTTTGTAGGATAAAATTATTCCTCAAGACCCAATT
>NW_027536462.1:458116-459028 GCF_008692635.1 Crocuta crocuta
TAGACATCTGCTTGTGACCACAGATCTTCCTCCTCAGTTAGCCAATCTTACAGTTGGTATGTACTTGAAGTTTATCTTTTTTAAGAATTGACTTGTCAGAATTTTTTTCAAACAGCTTTTGGGGTTTCATTCAAAGAACTCTCATTTTGAGGGTTTGGTCTGCAATTCAGGTGGTATTCAAATCAGTGACTTGTCAACCAATCGTTTCTCTTTCGTACTGGAGATAAAATCTTAGTACGTGGAGATAAAATGGTGGTATATGAAGCTAGGAGCAGGGAGATCACCTGGGACTGGAGGACAGATGAAGCCCCAGAGTTACACCTCAAGAGAAAATCATCAGTTGACGTTAGAAGCGTTCACTGCGTTTGGCTATTGCTTATGCAGGAAGGTACTGAGTTCTTTAGACACTTCCAAGAGAATTTTCAAGCAATTTAAAATTTCTTTTAAGCAAAACCGAACGTTCTAGGTTAGCAGGACGCTGGTTATTTTCTAGCAAAATAGATTTCTTCTTCTTTTTCTTCTTCTAAAAGCAAATGGCCGGGTGAAGTTTCGAGTTGAGGGAGAATTTGAAGCCACCTTGACCGTGATGGGAGATGATCCGGATGTACCATGGCGTCTTCTCAAGCTAGAAATTCTAGTTGAGGATAAGGAAACGGGAGGTAAATCATAAATACTGGTTTAAATCATAAGTATTCAAACGTTTGGCGTTTTTATATTGAAACATTCTTGCAGAGTACTAAACATTTAGCAGTTTATTCTGTAATTTGAAGCAGATGTTATGATAATCGTACCTACCTACTGATCCATGGAGATTTTAGTGTTTTCTCAAGTATAATGTTCTCTGATTTCCATGGATAACTTCAATTGTGTGGTTTTTTTTTTTTTAACTTATTGTTATTTTACTCTTCCTTA
>NW_027536462.1:459088-463245 GCF_008692635.1 Crocuta crocuta
ATCAATACACTTTTCTGGTTTACCACCTTTTTTTCTCCTGCCAATGGAAGATGGGCGAGCCTTGGTTCATAGTATGCAAATCAACTTTATCCATCAGCTGGTGCAGTCTAGACTCTTTGCTGATGAAAAACCTCTTCAGGACATGTACAACTGCCTACGTATCCTTTTGAAATTTGAGACCTCTGTTTATAAGGAATTTGTGTGTCCCTGTCCTCCCCATATTTCCATTTACCCTCCATCCTGAACTTTTCCTTTTTTGGAATAGAAATGGGGCTGAGGAACTGTTGAGTGTGTAGAATAGTGATACATCTATAATAGACTAAGTTTTAAATTTTACTGTTCACTTTGCAGGTAAAAACAAAAATGAGTAAGAAATAATGCTGTCTAGAGGGAAAAAAAATAGTGCCATTTCATCTACTCATATTCTCTAAACCATGATGAACTCGTGGGCAACCTGGGCCTTACAGTTTGTTTATGTTGATTGAAAATTTAACTATAAAGCCATTTTCTAAAATTGTGCCAAAAATCATCACACCTTTTAGTGTATGTCATTGAAGAAATCGAATTCCAGAAATTTCTTTCATAGCCAGCTTTTGGGGAATAGAGCTTTTATTAAATGAACTTTGCTTGTAGTTCACTGGCCCTTGTAATGATATTAAGTTTGCTTAACAAGCTCCATCAGATTCTTTCTGCTTGTCGCTTCAGTTAGAAGTGCTACATTCCCAAACTCTAATGTTAATCCGAGAGCGGTGGGGAGACCTTGTGCAGGTGGAACGGTACCATGCCGGCAAGTGCCTCTCCCTCTCAGTTTGGAAGTAAGTGAAATTGATTCTAGCAAGTTCATGCTGTGATGTAAATACCCTTTATGTTTCTCTTTTTCCCTCCTACATCTGATTTACTATATACCAATAGCCGTGTACCTCTAGCAACATGGGTTTATATGGTAAGGTCTCGTGGTATCATATAAACCACATAGGGCATCTGTAATTGACCCCTTTCTTAGAACATGGTATGTTTTAAATACGTAGACGTCTGTTTGTACTAAGACTTGCTATTCTTAAAAAGTTAGATTACTTCGGGCTTATACCAGATTGCTGAAAGACCACTAAGATTGTTGGGTATGTTTTTAAAACACATTTGCTTATCACAGTTTTACATTTTGAATTGTGCCTTTTAGTATCTTTGTTGAGGGAGAGTTTGGGGGCTGTATTAGGCTGTTTATAATCCTCAATTCCTTGTTTGAACTTTGCTTGATTCCCATTTTCTGTAAAGGAATCAGAGGTAAATAGACACCACATAGAAGACAGGTTGTTTTGGGATTTTTTTTGTGTGCATGTGTTTTGTTTTTATTTTTTATTTATTAAAAAAATTTTTAATGTTTATTTTTGAGAGCAAAAGAAACAGAGCATGAGCAGGGGAGGGACTGGGAGAGAGAGGGAGATGCAGAATCCAAGGAGGCTTCAAGCTCTGAGCTGTTAGCACAGAGCTTGATGTGGGGCTTGAACTCACGAACTGTGAGATCATGACCTGAGCCAAAGTTGGAAGCTTAACTGACTTAGCCACCAAGTTCCCCCTCATGTATTTTTTTTAAAATTCTGTGTCTGTTTTTTAAAAAGTATGTAAATCAAATATTGTGTTGGATTATAGAATAGCTGTCTTCTNAATTACCAGGCTGTATTAAAAATAATTATTAGTATTTCTTTTCTCTTTAGTCAACAGGTTCTTGGGAGAAAAACAGGGACAGCATCTGTTCACAAAGTTACAATTAAAATTGATGAAAATGATGTCTCTAAGCCTTTACAGATTTTTCATGATCCTCCTTTACCAGCTTCTGATTCCAAATTAGTAGAAAGAGCCATGAAGGTAAGAGATCTCAATGTATTTTAATATTGGTTTGATCAAATGAATATATATAACTTTCTTACACTTTATGCTTAAACTTTTAACACACATTCTTTAAAATACCTGGTGGGGCACCTGGGTGGCTCAGTTAAGTGTCCTACTCTCGATCTCTGCTTGGGTCTTGATTTTGGGGTCATGAGGACAGGCCCCATGTTTGACTCTGCACTGGAGAAATCCCAGAGCCTACTTAAAAAATAATAAAGGAGGCACCTGGGTGGCTTAGTCGGTTGAGTGCCGACTTTGGCTCAGGTCAAGATCTCACGGTTCGTGGGTTTGAGCCCTGTGTCAGGCTCTGTGCTGACGGTTCGGAGCCTGGAGCCTGCTTCACATTCTGTGTTTTCTTTCCCCTCTCTCTGTTCCTCCCATGCTTATACTCTCTCTCTCTCTCAACTCTCTCTCTCAAAAAGAAATAAAAGTTAGTAATAAAAAGATAAAATACCTGATTGTTCCTAAAACCTTTTATTAAACTTGTTTTAAGTGAATGTTATGCTTTTGCATTTTTTTAAAATTTATTTTCAGAGTACATGTGTGCAAGTGGGGGAGGGGCAGAGAGAGAGGGGGAGAGAGAATCCCAAGTGGCCTCCGCCCTATCAGCGCAGTCTAAGGAACCATGAGATCATGACCTGAGCCAAAATCAAGAGTTGGACACTTAACCGACTTAGCCACCCAGGCGCCCCACATTTGTGTGTGTTTTTTTTTAATGTTAGGTATAATTCTGAAGGTGTTCTTTCACATTTTTAAATATAGTTCATATCACCATTTTATTTATTTATTTATTTACAAATAGTTTATTGTCAAGTTGGTTTCCATATATCACCATTTTATTTTTAAGGCTTGACATTTAATCACTGATAACCAGTACATGTCCTATCTTGAGTTGTAATTGCCAAAATGTTAGCTATAGTCTTTAAGCTACCAATACTATCTAAGTTTATCTTTTTACCTTTAAGTTTGCTTTTTTTTACTGGTTAACACTCAAATCAGTGTGATTCTAAAAGGAACTATCTTGAGGCACAATAATCTACTCTCAGGCTTTGAAAGTGAAAACGTTTAAATTGCACATACGATTCTCTTGTTCTTATTTATGCAGATTGATCACTTATCGATAGAAAAGCTCCTAATTGACAGCGTCCATGCACGAGCTCATCAGAAGCTCCAGGAGCTGAAGGCCATTCTGAGAGGCTTCAATGCCAACGAAAACTGTAGGTTCTTTTAAACTGGCGTTTCCGCCTTTCTTTTGTTTATGTAAGTGTCCACTTTTATTTTATGAAACGTCTTTCTTAATATGACTTTTTTCCTGGTTTTGTTGTGGGGTTTGGGATTTCTGNTAATTTTCTTCTTAATTATTTAGCTTGGCGTTATTTTTTAAATGTATGCATATTGAAATTCCTTAAAACTTTTTTTCCTATTGAAATGGAAGTTATTTTAACATTTTAATATGAATCTTAATTTCTTTTAGGTCATCTTCTAAGAATAAGGTAGCTTTGCAGATACTTAAAATGTTATTTATAAAATATGCCTCTTTGAGTGAAACAGAATTTATCCCTTGTCGTTTTAAAGATTTTTATTTAATTGTTAGTGCATTAGCAGGACTCAAATAAGAACCATAGATATACACACATAGCGAAAAATCTTCTAAGTTCACTTTGTAAGTGCGTTTAGAGTTTTGGGGGACAGTCATTTAGAAAGTAAGTGCTTTCATTCTAGAAATAGTTTCACAGTATCATAATGAGCATACACTGTCTCTACCCCAGTTTTTGGTTGTGATGACCTTGTGCCCACAGTGAACAGCCTTTAATTAAGTGAGATCATGTAAGTGAAGTGGCATAAAAATATGATGTCTTTAATAACTTTGGTAGTTAAAGTACTGTCTTGCACCACCACAGACCCTGGCTCAATCCATTATACTTAAAAAAGTAGCTTCTTCAGTACCACTTTGACGAGTTAGCTAAAAATACTGCCTAAAGAGAAGACAGACAGGAAAATAAATTTGTATTCAGAATGCATAGTCATTCAAAGAAAGTGAAAGAACAGAGGTGTAAAAGAGGGTCTGAGATGGACTAAGGACTAAGGTGAAGGGCAGCTTAACTTTACAAAAGTATAGATGCAGGTCTTAAATACAAAGTATGCTAGACCTCTGATGAATGAATGCAGTGGTTAAATCTGTTTTGATGGTGCATGTTCACTAGCCCCAGCAGGACTTAACATTAGATTTATCAAGTCTTGATGATTTGAATTTAATAATAAGTTACATG
>NW_027536462.1:463253-467266 GCF_008692635.1 Crocuta crocuta
CATTAGAAAGTATAATCAAAACTTTACAAAAAAAAAAAAAAAAACATTTTCATTGGGGTTAGAAAGTACACATAACCAACCACCCTCCCAGTTTGTTCTTTTTTAATAATAGTTTTGAGGTATAATTCGCAATTTACTCATTCAGTGTTTTTTTTTTTTTAAATATACTCAAAAGTTGTACAGCTATCTCTACCATCTAATTTTAGAACATTTTAATCATCCCCCAGAGAAACTCCATCCATTAGCAATCACTCCCCTATTCATCCCTCCCCTCAGATCCTGGCAACCACTAATCTACTTTCTGTCTCTATAGAATTGCCTGTTCTGGACATTTCAGATAAATGCAATCGTAGAATGTGTGGTGTTCTGCATATTGTTGTTAGCATAATGTTTTTGAGGTTTGTGCATGTTAAAGCATGCTTTGGTATTTTTTATTGTCAAATAGTCCATTGTATGGATATACCACATTTTATTTATCCGTTCATCGTTGATGGGGTTGCTTCCACTTTTATCCCCCCCATGATGAATAACACTGCTATGGACATTCTTGTAAAGGTTTTTTGTGTGGACCTGTTTTCATTTCTCTTGGCCATGTACCTAGTAGTGGAAGGGCTGGGTCATATGGTAACTCTGTGTTTTATCTTTTTACATGTTTAACACCACCTGATAATCCATCATCAGTAGTGTTTGAGGGTTCCAGTTTCTTTGAATATTTACTAAGACCTGTTACTGCCCTGTCTTTTTGTTTCTAGCCATCCTGGTGGGTGTGAACTGGTATCTCTTGGTGGTTTTGATTTGAGTCTCCCTAAAGGTTCTTAAACATCTTCTGTCTTCTGTTTTGTAGTTTTAGCTCTTACATTTAGATTCCTTTTTGAGTTAATGTTTGTATGTGGTGTGAGGTAGCGCTCCAACTGCGTTCTTATGTATGGGGATATGCAGTTCCAGTAACGTTCGTTGACAAAAATAAAGTTTTCCTGTTTAGATGTCTTGGTGTCCTGTTGAAATATCCTTTTTGTTCATAACACTGTTAAGTACCAATTGTTTTTTACTTCTAATTTTTCAAAATAGTAAAATGCTAAAATTCGTTTGTTGGGATTGCAGAAAATCAGGGTTTGTGATCTTTTAATAGGCTGTGGTTTAATTTCGTGTCATCTGTAAACAAGGCTTATTAGTAAGTAAAAACTCAGTATGGTTGCCCAGGGGATAATTTAAATTACTTTGAAAAATAGAGTGACCAGGTGTTTATGGAAGAATGGTTTTGTGTCTTCTTAATGTAAGTTGCAAAGATCTTTCTTTAGCGCCATTTTGCAGAGATCTCGCGGTTGGGCAGCCAGGAGGTCTGAGTGGAGCTGCATGCTCTTGAACAAGTAACACTCTTTGGGCTCCATTCTCATCTATAACTCAAGAATGTTAGTCCAGACTCTTCCTAGATCTCTGACTCTAGTGGGAGTGTGCTCCAGCATTGGTTTTCAAGTTCTAGGTGTCGGTAGAGTTCCGGGTGTGAGAGAAGGGTGCTTTGGAGACTATGTTTTAGAGGAGAGGTAGGTGCTTGTGTGTGGGGTTGGGCCCCTCAGACCTGTTTTAATCAGAAGTTCTGGATATGAGGGCCATTATAGGAAGGGGGCTGCTGACCCACCATTTTATTACATATGCTTTAGCTTGTTTTTAAAATTCACCTTCACGCATTTGTATTCTTCACGTAGTCTTACTTGATCCCTTTTGTGAAGGGAAAGCATGCTTTAGTCGAATCCTTTATGGGACCTAGGGCAGTTCTTGGAATCCCTTGGTGCAGTCACCCTTAATTGTCACCTGGCTTTTCTTCTAGTTCCTCACTGGAATAAGCCAAAGGGGTGAGTAGGTTTGACAAGGGAGCATTTCAAGGGAGGGCTAGGGGAATATACAGACAGTAGGTTTGGACGGTCTAGATGGTAGCATGTGGTTTCACGGGGTGGGAATGTCACAAGGGAGAGTAGTAGTAGAGAGAAGGTCAAAAAAGGCAGTGCAAGGCACTTAAGGTCACTTGCCCCAGGTGGCCTCACTTGCAGCATTCCTATCTCCTGGAAGCCAAGAGAGTCTCCCTTGTGTGGTGCTCTGTCAGAGCCAGAATCAAGGTATCCAGGGCAGTTCGGAAGCTGAGAAACACACGCAGCTATTCCTACCTGGACTTTAGTTGCTTCTCCTTAGTCTTCACCCTTTACGTTATTATTGTGTATTGGTCCATTCCTCATCTTGTCCTCAATAAATAGGGAGAGGGGTGCCTGGGTGGCTCAGTCAGTTAAGCGTCCGACTTCGGCTCAGGTCATGATCTCACAGCTTGTGGGTTCAAGCCCCCCGTCGGGCTCTGTGCTGACAGCCAGCTCAGAGCCTGGAGTCTGCTTCGGATTCTGTGTCTCCCTCTCTCTCTGACCCTCCCCTGCTCAAGCTGTCTCTCTCTCTCTCTCTCTCTCAGAAATAAATTAAAAGAACATTAAAAAAAAAATAAATAGGGAGAAATCAGAGAAGAGATTTATATATATTTCTGTTGCAGGAAAAAGTAGTGTACCAACCTGTCATCTTGCACAGCCTTTAATTCTCTCTTCTATATTTTATTTGTAAGTTTTACCATCTTGGATACCTTCAAGCCAGTTGCCTTTAAATGCTTAGGGCCTGATTTATTTTCTGCAAAGAAAAACGTGGACATTGGCAGTCATTAGAGATACACATCAAAGTATTTTCTTTTTTTGGACTGAGCTTTCTATATTCTTCTCTAATGCCCTGTGTTTTCAATAATACTCAATTTTGATAATTAGGTTGAAATGATAATTGTTATCCCAATTGTCAGAATTCGTTTTACACCATTACTACACTAAGAATACGTTCCTACTCCATTAGGAATTATTAACAGTCCAGATAGTTGTTAAAAACCAGCAACCCTGCTTCAGGTCTGTAAGCACTGTTTATTGTATTAACCTGGTGAATTCAGCAAAACATCGTTTGAACTAATTTGTCCCACTGCTCTCAGTTATAAGATATCGTAAAAGGAATTTGTACCTTTTCGTGTGTGTATGTTTTAGGTGAGAGCTCTGCTGACTCTGTATGTTCACAACACTTCTTCACAAATCAGTTTGTTTTTACCTGATTAAATGTCTCCTGCAGTTTTGTTTGCTTTATTAACTTGTTTGATAATTTCTTTGTATAGATAGCACCAATGATAACTTCGCCCATTTTCATTATTGTGCAGGTTCCTAATAAAGAGGGTTTGGTTTGTTTCTTTGATTCATAAAAGGGGTATAGATAATGTACATTGTTGAACACTTGGCTTTTTAAAGCACCTTTACAAACTTGTCATTTCTTCCTCCTAAGGACCCAAGGCATGGACAGGAAGATGTTATTGTTCTTGTTTAACAAAGTAGCACAGAGAAGTCGCACGTGGTGAAAGGCTGGGCCTACATAACTACTCTCCTCACTGCCTGCCTTTTCTTCTGTGCTGTAGCATTAGAGGACCTTGGTAACTAGAAGAGCATATTTCTCCGTCTGATCAGCACGGGGTGTGCTTTCAATGAATGCTTTGCTCCTTTACTGGATTTTGTTGTGCCAGCTTGTGGGATTAAGGGAAGAGTTAATTGGGCCTGGTGAAACTCGAGAACCAGTATATTGGCAGCTTTGGGAATTTGTGTTTAACAATTGCTTATGTTCTTATTTCATCTGTGACTTGAGAATGAGGTATATAAGTAACTTGAAAAAAATTTTTTTCCTGATAAACAATAATGTTTAATGGTTTTCAAGTGGTTTTCTTAAACACATGGGCCCTAATTGCCAGAAAACCTCTCTTTGTGAAGAATGGCATTGAAAATATATAGGCCATCGATGAAATTTATTCTGTTTACCAAACCATTTTCTNAACTAACTTATTAGTAATTACTGAGTGGAAAGTAAAACTAGAACTCAGCTCAGTGATGAAGTTAATATTTTCATTAGCTATTTCAAACCTTTTTAAGTAAACTTGGATTTTTTTTAATTTTTAATTTTTTTTT
>NW_027536462.1:467852-468474 GCF_008692635.1 Crocuta crocuta
ATGTTCTTTCCAAGTCACCTTGAGGAATACATTTTTCCTTTTGAGCTACTGACGTAATAGTACTATTCCAGTTTTGCAAAATCATGTTTTTCCTTTAACATTCAGGATTGTTTGATAGTTTGTTTCTACTCACTGAGAAATGATTTTTTCTAAAAATACTCAGATAGAAATACACTTTTTCATTCTTAACTGTTCAGCTTCCATAGAGACTGCACTTCCAGCTCTTGTCGTTCCCATCTTGGAGCCCTGCGGTAACTCGGAGTGTCTACACATTTTTGTAGACTTGCATTCTGGAATGTTTCAATTGATGCTTTATGGACTTGGTAAGTTACCCTATGACACAGTCCACAGTCACTCAGTATAAGGAAAAATACTTTAATGAAAGCAAAATAAAATTTTTCTACCATTAGGTATTGGGAAGGGGTGGTATCAGCAGTACGGAAAGTAGATGTGGAAGGAATAACTCTGGCCGATGTCCATTCCTTGGGGCCAGTTTTAACCCTGCCTTGGATTTTCTCGTACCAGAAGTTAAACTTCCCAATATGAAGTACATTTATGTTGTTTCTCTTATATAAAAGTAATAATGGTGATGGCTGATGGTTTTTAGATGAACTGTTTTACC
>NW_027536462.1:468603-471108 GCF_008692635.1 Crocuta crocuta
ATAGTTGGGTGACATGGAAATGACTGCAAGGGATTCTAATGGCATTCATGGCTAAAGAACATATACAGATGACAGTATAAACATCTAAAAGATGACTTAGGGTACAGACTCCTGGAGGAAAGGATTTTTTTTTCCTGACTTAAACACAGTAGAAATTAAAGTTTGATTTAATATGTTCTTTTACCAAGTTGGTGTTCTGAATCAATGAACTACTTGGAACGTAGTGTTTTTGTGTTGCTAACAGAACTGTGTTCTTGAATATATTAGCACATTTTCCATTTGAAATTAATATTAAGCTAGATTGGTGAAAATAAATGATTTTCTGCTTGTTTTGTAGAGCTGTAAAGATAAATTTTTCAGGGCGCCTGGCTGGCTCAGTCAGAAGAGCATTTGACTCTTGATCCTGGGATCATGAGTTTGAGCCTCACATGTTGGGTGTAGAGATTACTAAAAAAATAAATAAACTTAGGGGTGCCTGGGTGGCTCAGTCAGTTAAGTATCTGACTTCAACTCAGGTCATGATCTCATGGTCCATGAGTTCAGGTCCTGCATCAGGTTCTGTGCTGACAGCTCAGAGCCTAGAGCCTGCCTCAGAGTCTGTATGTGTGTGTGTGTCTCTCTCTCTCCCTCTCTCCCTCCCTCCCTCCCTCTCTCCCCCTCTCCCCCCCTCAAAATAAATAAATAAATAAATAAAACATAAAAAAACTTAAAAAAAAAAAGATAGCTTTTTAAATGAATTGTTCATGGAAAACCGGCTTCATTACTTTGAATCACATCACATTTATGATGGCTTATAAGTGGCACACTATGAATTACCTTTTAACTGTGGTTCCAGACCATAAGCTAGCTGTTGTTCATTCTTCAGAATTTAACTGTATTCTTGACTATTTACACAGTACATACTCCTAAATAAGCTGACCATGGTAAAACAGAAGCCAAAAAAAGTTACCTGTTGGCAATCATTCTTGTTTTAGTGGATATATGCTTGTTTTAGCTCAGGCTACTGTAACAAAGGACCACAGAATGGGTTGTTTAAACAATAGAAAATTTATCATAGCTTTAGAGTTTGGAAGTGTAACATCAGGTGGCCGCCCAGGTCAGGTTATGGTGAGGGCTCTGTTCCTGGCTTGTAGACCCAGGCCGCCTCTCTGTCATCACATGGCAGAAAAGGAGAGAGAGTAAGTGCTCTGGTGACTCTGAAAGGCACTAATCCCATCAAGATGGTGCCACCCTCATGACCCATTTAAACCTAATTCCCTTCCAGAGTCCCCACCTCTAAATACCATCATCACATTAGGAATAGGGCTTCAACATACGAATTTGCGGGGGAGGAGGGGAATTTAACCCATAGCAATGCTGTTCTAATTTTCTTATCCTTTTTTTTCTTTAGCTGAAATCATTTTATGTTTTGCTTATGTTCAAAACATGCTATTGCTAGCATTTTTTGGTGTTATTAAAAATTCTGGGTGACATTTAGGAAGCTGAACTTCACCCAGTAGCTCTTGCTTATGCCAGAAATCATTTGTGTTTAATAAATACTTTAATGGAGTTTGATAGTTTTTACATTTTTAAGGTTCTAAGTTTGGTAATACTATGAGTTTGAAATACATGCAAGTAAAAAATATTAATTAACTAGGCCTAAAGTTTTGGGAATTGAAAGGAAGGCAAAGAATGAATTCATGTATTTGCTACTTGTTCTTCCTGCTAGTGGACATTTGCTATTATTGATTAGTTGTCTTAACTGTAACTCTCCCTAAATATTAAAGAGGGAAAACAAATTAGGTCAGTTTATGTCTGATGATGCATTTCGTTTTTCTCTGACTCAAAAATAACATTACTTTTGCCTAAAACAATAATTTTCACTTAAGTTTTGGACTACCTAAATATTTTGTGCCTCATGTAAGCAACGAATTAACCAAGTGCTATATTCTATAGACCAGGTCACCCTGGATGACATGGAGAAGTCTGTGAACGATGATATGAAACGAATTATTCCTTGGATTCAACAACTTAAGTAAGCTTATTTATTTAGCTCAAGACTAAAAATGGAAAGTTATTTTGACATGATGTATTTTCTTCTCCCATCATTACTCTTGATCAGTTACTGTCCTTAATGTTTATGACATGAAACTTGAGCATCTTTTGGTACTTGGAATCAAAATTCTCTTGGAATAGGGCCAAGATAGCAATGTTTTGTATCTAGTTCCCCTCTAGGGCAAATACAGGTAGGAAGGGCATGAGCCTTAACTTTCACTCCTTTGAATTGAATCTTATATTCTNGGACACATAACCTACTGACTGAGCCACCCAGGTGCCCGAGTCTTATTTGTTCTTACCCAGGATAAACTTCATAGTATGCATCTACCAGCTGACACTTCAGAATTGTTGTTTCTCCTTCTCTGATACTGTCATTCAGTACTGTCTCAAAGTCTTTTGAATGCTTCAAACTGTCAAATAAAATTGAAAATGGAGCTAGAGCCCATTCTATGAGGTTTCATTTCCTCC
>NW_027536462.1:471134-475202 GCF_008692635.1 Crocuta crocuta
GGGATAAAAATAAATTTGGAGATCAAAACCCAAACTGGCAGATGAAGGGGAGAGGGCTAGACTGTTCTCTGTGATCTAGCCTACCCCTTCTCCTTTTGCCAGTTTGAGTTGTATAAATATTTGAAGAGTTCACTATAGTCAAGTAATGTTTTCATTAACAAGATGTGATTTTTAGTGCCAACAGATAGATGATATTATATGAGCCTCCTTTTGAATAGCTGTTTAGTTTAACTGTATATGAAAAGTGATACTCCATACTCTGAGTAAGGAATAATGCTCTAATAAATTCCAAAATTTTTAGTGCTTTGGCATTTTTTGGTGCATTTTTATGCATTCTGGCTAAATAAATAAGGTTTAAATACTTAAATGCCTAATAATTCACAGCATGCATAACTTGAGGTGGTTTATCTGGCAGTTCCAGCTAGCGGAAATAGAACCTAAAACCAGAAAGCTAACTCCNTTAATTTTTTGAAATAACTTTACTGAGGTATAATTTACATATCATAAAATTCACCGATTTTAAAGGTATAATTCAATGACTTGTAGTAAATTTACTGAGCTTTGCTGCCATAAACATAATCCAGTTTTAGAACACTTGGAACATTTTCATCACCTCAGACAGGTGTTCATTTACAGTTAATCCTCATTCCCAGCTTCAGCCCCTAGCAACTATGAATCTACTTTCTGTTCTTACAGATTTTTGTGTGTGTGTGTGTGTGTGTACATTTCGTAAAAATGGAATCATAAAGTGTGTGGTCTTTTGTGACTGGCTGCTTTCACTTAGCATAATGTTTTGAGGCTTATCCATGTTGTAGCAGTTATCGATGCTTAATTCCTTTTTATGGCTGAATAATATTCCATTATGTGGATATATATATATATCACATTTTGTTTATCTATTCATAAATTGAAGGGCACTTGGGTTGTTTCACTTTGAGGCTATTATGAGTAATGCTGCTATGAATATTCATGTGTAAGTCTATGTGTGGACTTACATTTTCATTCCTCTAAGTGTAGAATTGCTGGGTTGCACATTAAATTTATGTTTAACTTTTTTTTTTTTTAAATGTTTTATTTATTTTTAGGAGAGAGAAAGAGAGACAGCGTGAGCAGGGGAGGGTCAGAGAGAGAGAGAGTCACAGACTGAAACAGACTCCAGGCTCTGAACTGGCAGTCAGCACAGAGCCCGACGCGGGGCTCGAACCCACGATCCGTGAGATCATGACCCAAGCGAAAGTCGGATGCTTAACCGACTAAGCCACCCAGGCGCCCCTATGTTTAACTTTTTAAAGAAACTGCCAAACTACTTTCCAGAGCAGCTGTACCATTTTAAAATCACATCAGCAGTATTTGAGGTTTCCATTTCCCTGCCTCCTTGCTGAAACTTGTTACTGTTTTTGACTATAGCCATCCTAGTAAGTGTGATGAGGTATTGCATTGTGATAAGTTTTAATTTACAGTTTTCTCACAACAAATGATTTGGAGTATCTGTTCATGTGATCACCTTTCTTCTAATGTGCAATGAAAACAAATTCTAGAAAAAGGAAATGGAAAAACATGTATAAAACATAAGCCCCGGGGCACCTGGGTGGCTCAGTCAGTTGAATATCCAACTCTTGATTTTGGCTCTGGTCATGATCTCAGTTTGTGGGATCAAGCCTATGGTGACACACAGAGATTGCTTGGGATTCTCTCTCTCCCTCTCTCTCTGCCCCTGCCCTGCTCGGTCTCTGTCTCTCTCAAAATAAAGAAATAAACTTAAAAAAAAAAAAAGCNATGAATATACATTTATATATATTTAGAATTTACATACTGTATTTAGAATTTTTAAGGTGACAAATGAGCTTATTTCTTGCTTGTTGTAACTTATCTAAGTTGGATAGATGATGATGCCCATCACAGGAGATAATGTGTATCTTAACTGTTTTTGTTTGTCTTTTAAAAATTTTTTTTTTTAATGTTTTATTTATTTCTAGGAGAGAGAGAGAGAGAGACAGCGTGAGCAGGGGAGGGTCAGAGAGAGAGGGAGTCACAGACTGAACCAGGCTCCAGGCTCTGAGCTGGCAGTCAGCACAGAGCCCGACGCGGGGCTTGAACCCACGAACCGCGAGATCATGACCCAAGCGAAAGTCGGACGCTCAACCGACTAAGCCACCCAAGCGCCCCATTTTGTTTCTCTTCTAAAAACTTCTAAATACCAGTCTCGTAGTCCCACTTGCTGATGGGACTGGAAGTAGAGATTTGAAAGCAGTTTAGCAAGTTCAGAATATTAATTTTTAACTTTTACCTGAAATGAAGCAAGTATCGTATTTTCAAAGCTTTTCTTCATTTCTTAATTTTTGGCCAGTTCTAGCATTTGATCTTGTGACATTGAAGATAATTTAAGTTGTTTTTCAGTAGGAAAAAAGTTTCTAGACCTTCTACATCTTTGGGTAGTAGTTGACAAACCACCCTTCAAACATCGTATGTTAGGACGTGGTTTCACTGCATGTGATTAGCACAGCATCTGTGCCACATGCAGCTCCCCTCACCAGTGCAGCAGCACCCACACGGGTCTGTACCCTGTTCAGCAAGGCCAGCCTACTGATTGTGAGCCGGGATGTTGTGATAATTGTTACGTTGCTGTGAGAAGTTTCTAAATTCATTTTATTTTCTGTAGTTACTTCATTATGAATCAGTGAGAGTTTGTGAACCAGTTATTTTATCCTGTTTTCACATATTTTACATACATACACACACACACACACACACACACACAGTATCTAGCCTCAAGGACAGCTAATGAAATAAGTGAAAGGAATATTATAAAAAGCTTCGAACTGAAATCTGGTGGCTGAACTGAGAGGGGAGGGAAAGGAGGTAATTAATACTTCTTGGCACCTGCTACATATACCCATCACTTTATACATACACAGTGTAAGAACTAGGACTGTATATCTCCAGTGATACTAGAAAAATTAGGCACCTTTGGGGCTCCTGGGTGGCTCAGTCAGTTAAGTGTCCAACTTCGTTCGGCTCAGGTCATACCATCATGGTTCATGAGTTCGAGCTCCACATTGATTGAGTTCTGTGCTGACAGCTCACAGCCTGGATCCTGCTTCGGATTCTGTGTCTCTGTCTCTCTCTGCCCTTCCCCAGCTTGTGCGCGCTCTCTCTCTCTCGCTCTCTCTCTCTCTCTAAAATAAACATTAAAAAAATTTTTTTAAAGAAAATTAGGCACCTTTATATACCTATTTATTGTTCTACTCTGTTTTGTAAACACTAAAGGCATTTTGTGAAAGGTGTTGAGGTTAGTTATTACTGTCTTAACAAACCCTACGAAGTCTCTACTCTTCTATAATAAACTTGTATAGTGTCCCAGCCTTAATACTAGTTAATTTTTCCTTATAACTAATCAAAATCATTCACATTGCGGTTTCAGTTCCTTAAAGTAGAACTAAAACTAACAGGGGCGCTTGAGTGACTCAGTCAGTTGAGTGTCCGGTTCTAGATTTCGGCTCTGGTTATGATCCCAGAGTTGTGGGATCAAGCCCTGCATGGTGAGACTCTCTCTCCCTCTGCCCCTGTTCCCCGCTCTTAACTCTCTCTCTAAAAACAAAGAAAAAGAACTAGAACTAACAGACCAATGTAAAAGTGGAGAAATGATTCATCATTATGGTTATGTCTTTTTACTGGTTCAGTTAAATTTCAGATTGTTATTTTTTAGTGGTCTTCATTAATCGATTTACAAATCAGTTGCACACAGAAGAATCTATGCTTTTGTAATGTGAATTATCTCCTTTCAATTAAGGTTTTGGCTTGGACAACAGCGTTGCAAACAGTCTATAAAACATTTGCCTACGTTAACCAGTGAAACATTGCAGCTGTCCAATTACTCAACCCATCCTATTGGAAAGCTTTCTAAGAATAAGCTGTTCATTAAACTCACCCGTCTTCCACAGTACTACATTGTAAGTATGCAAAGGGGGGATTTGGGTGATCAAGTTCAGTTAATTCTATTAGGATCTCAAATGATTTATTGCTTAATTTAATTTACAAATATATTTTATTGGATATTTAAGTTTAGTG